>NC_056748.1:616279240-616344240 GCF_019279795.1 Protopterus annectens | reverse complement strand
AAAATCATGCCTTACCTGTACATAAACATGGTATGGGAGAACACTGGACACTACAGATACTCTGCATATTATGCGTGAATGGCACTTACAAAAAAAAGGGAACACATGAGTCAGGGTGAAGAAAATTAGATACTGAGGATGCTATTAATAGCATGCCATAAAGGCACTAAAATAGCTTCAACCTCTGCCCCCTCCCACCTTCCACAGAAAATATTAATCCTCTGTGCTACCACTAGATACCAGGGATAGCATTACCTACTTAATATTGTAGCAAAGAGTGAGAAGAAGGCTTCAAACTCTATACCCTTGGCATAGGAAACAGCAGTGTTAACCCACTGAAAGTTAATGTTGTAATTTTTTTTTTTTACAGCTGAGAGGGATTGAGGTGTATCTAGTTTGGAGGGCTTCAAGACAGAGACAGGAGGAACATTAAGTGACACCAAGGAGAATTTTAGATATGTGACTTTGGGTCACTTAAAATGTTATTAGAGCAACAAGTATAGCATTGCAGAGTAGTTTCTGCACAATAGGAAGTATAAAACCTAATGTCAGGCATTATTAGTTAGCTAACATTTTCTGTGATGTACAGGGGCAGGAAAAAGGAGACATTGGGGATGGTCTCCCAACATGGGGACAGGTTTGGGCTAAGCGGTGTGTGTGTGCATGTATGTGTTTATTGTGTATGGAGAGTGAATGGGGGTACCTGTGATAACACAATGCTGCCACAAGAAAGTGCTGATCAGCACTTGACTGAAAAACAACGAACTATGAAAACCAGTGTTCAAGTAAATCCAATAACCAATAAACAGCCAAATCGAATTTAGCACTTTCAGTCACTCATTTATTACGTGAACTTCCTCAGAAAAACAGTTCCACTTATTCACTCTTCCTTTTATAACAAAATTACAGGAAATGACATCAAACACACATCGACATTTATATATATGTATATATAACAATAAAATAAACCATCTAAAAAGTTTAAATGTATTGTATATTTAACTGTTTATATTATTATAAAAATAAATAAATTATACATGAATATTTGTTCAGTAAAAAACATTTCGGATTTATAGACTCATTGAGTCCTGGATATCTATCAGCCCCTAAGAATAACTGCCATAATGTTTCTTTACATTCTAATATATTGTTTAAATCACCCCCAAAAACAACTTCATTGACCTTTTCTACTACAGAAAACTCAAATTTCTTGAAATTAGTGCAGATAAGAGCATGCTTGGCCAAAGAATTGTTTTTATCTTTATTTTTAATGGCCAGATTGTGTTCATAAATTCTACGTTTTAATGTCCTAATAGTTTTTCCTATATAATAATGGTCACATGATGCACAACAAGCTATGTAGACTATATATTCAGTGTTACAATTATAGTAATCTTTAGCCCATAAAGTGTATTTGACATGTTTTAAAGTTACAAATGAACTATTACTAATGTAGCTACACTGCTTGCAATTCTTACAAGCATAAGTTCCTTTTTTAGTACTAACTACTCTAGTTGTCATATTAACTTTCCTGTTGTCAGACTCTACCATAGATTTTATATTTAACATTTTCTTATAAGTTAAACGTGGTTTCATACCTATTTTTGCTATAAGTTCTTGGTTACCTAACAATACCTTCCAGTTGTTAACTATTATTTCTTTGATACACCACATTTCATTCACAATATGCAAAGGAAACGCAATATTGTAATCATTCTGTTTTGAAACATTCATTTTCAAAACAGGACTCACTGATATATCTCCAGACTTTAAAATAGGCTTAGCTACACCTTGTCTCAATGCCAAGACTTCATGTTCTATTTTCTTTAACCAGTCCAAATCATACCCTCGCTGTAAAAATAATGTCCTGAGAAATGCTGTCTCTTTAGTGAATGTTTCATCATCTGTGGTCAATCTACTTAATATAATTATCTGTTCTTTGATAACACCCTTTTTCATATGTTCAGGGTGTAAACTGTCCCTATGTAGGTACTGATTAGCAAACACTTCTTTCCTGTAAACCTTACTGATGAATGCATTACTTTCTTTGTCAATACTTAAATATACATTTAAGTAAGAGATACATTCACCAAACCCACTTATTTTGAATTCCAAAAAATTGGTGGTTTTATTTAAACCTTTCACTAACTCTAAAAATTCTTCGTATGTACCTGTCCACAAAAAAAAAAACAGATGTTTTGTTAAAATAGGAAGTATAAAACCTAATGTCAGGCACTATTAGTTAGCTAACTTTTTCTGTGATGTACAGGGGCAGGAAAAAGAAGACATTGGGGATGGTCTCCCAACATGGGGACAGGTTTGGGCTAAGCGGTGTGTGTGTGTGCATGTATGTGTGTATTGTGTATGGAGAGTGAATGGGGGTACCTGTGATAACACAATGCTGCCACAAGAAAGTGCTGATCAGCACTTGAGGTACTTAGCTGCAATTCAGTGACATACAAATTAGCCAGTAATAAGGTCTTTCCTCATTGTGGCAAATATGTCTCTGAATTACAAAATACAGCAACCCTTTTACTACAGTCATTAACGTGAGCTGTGGTGTTCTTTCTGAATCCCTGGATTTATCCTAAAAGTATGTGGTAAGCCTGCAGCCTCTCACATCTCTCCAGCTAGATATGCTATATCATTGATTTCCATACCTTTTAACAAGGTAGTCAATTCAAATGTCAGTTCCTGTAAGAACAAGTCCTGAAACACCGAATGGCTGAAAAAATTGGACTTACATATATTAAGTCTGAGATGGCCATTCCCCAGAATATTCCCTTTTATCTGAAGTATGGGTCTCAGAGTTGGTATATATAAGTTCAGGGAGGTGGAGTGCAGGGGAGCTTGCCCCCTTGTAAAAAAAAAAAAAAGTTCAAAGGAAAAGAGCCATCTTTGAGATTCACTATTCTGTCATAGTTTTGTTCTTTTTTATTTGGCTCGTCAGCACTCAAAATGCCAGATGCCAACATTTCAGTAGGGTGTCTTATAACAATCTACAGTATATCTTATTGATGGGAGTGTGGTTCTAGTCTGATTCTGTTGTTGAAATGGAATGTGTCACCTTCAATTTCACATAAGCTTCAGACTTCCTTTCTAGCGCCACATGGCAGACTATTATTCTATATGCGGAAGACTAGTAACAATCAATAAAATATTAATTGCTTTCTCAGTTGTTTCATGTTAACTTGTTTTTGAAAGCTGACAGACATTATATTCTGATCTTTAAATTAAGCATTATTTTACTTCTCGACCAGACTGAAAAACTTAGAGGAAAACTTCAGAATTATTATGATTGCTATTCAGTCCCTTTCTTCTTCTAATTTTGTTAATCACTTGTGAGATGTCTTTCTGTTATAAGCAGTTCACTGATATAATGCTAGTATTAATTAATTAACTGCTTGCTGTTTGTGTCACAGAGTCAGAACTCGTCCCACACAGGGTGAAGAATTAGAAACTGTGCAGGAACGTTTCTTCAGACCACATTTTCTGCAAGCACCTGGTGACATGGTAGCTAATGAAGGTCGACTGTGCAGATTGGACTGCAAGGTATGTGCTTGACATCACCCCATGTACACATACAGAGTGAGACAGCTGATATTTTTTACTTTGCCATGCTATTCCATTACTTTGCCTTCAGTTCTTCTGCTCTTTAAGGTCATTTTGTATTTAGTTTCTTTGCTTTGTATGTTTATTTATGTCCTCTGGGTATATTTAGAGGTTAACTGTCTTTCCTTGTTCATTTCCATATTCATTCTACATTTCATATCATTTATCCAAGTAGAAAGTTGTGTTTCTAATTTTCTTGGAGTTACACAGAGTTAATATTTCAAAAGGTCATATTCTATTCTTTTACATGCTATACTGCATTACTTTATATCAAGTATGGCTCCCAGCCCTATAATAACATGGAATTCCCTTTTCCATAGTCACAGTGAAAGCAGGTAAATTGATGAAATGAGGGACAGCAAAACTTGTCTTCATTCACACAGGATTTATAAAAGATAATCAGATGAGTCAGATATTGGAGATCCTATCATTGTACATCCTCTCAGTATAAATTAAGCAATTCAGATTTTGTCATTTCTAGAAAAAATGAATATACATAGACTTTTGTCATGAATTTGACTGTACATTAGCTAGTGATGAAACTATCAGTTTTGCATTTAGTTCAGGTTGAATTAAGTGTGTGATTGGTCCTTTTTCAGCAACAGTGCCGGAACACTGGAGAAACCAGCATACACATATCTTTGCATATTTTATATACACCTGTGAAATATTTGGTTGGTCAGTCCTTTGTGTGTACTGCATGAATATGGTGAAACATACAGTTATATGATTCTAAGTTGTGGGATCAATGCATGAGAAAGCTTTCAACCAAGTTTGCTTTTCTAAAGGGGCCTTGGAAGTTCTACACTGGCTTCTTGCCTTCTTGACTACTTCTCAAGGAGTGGATTTGTTCCCTAAATTGCAGTTTTGATCTTAGTGGTGGACAGTATCCTAGTTGTAAGATTTTAAGTAATTAGCTGAACAGGTAAGATGCCCTATTATTAACAAGCAGCCAGTGGATGATATTAATTAAGTTACAGTGGTGTGTTTGGGGGTCAGCTAATAGAGATAATCTTATTCTCAGCAATGTGTATTTGATGTATATTGTATAGAAAATGTAAGGATAGTAAGGGATAAGTAATATATTCAAGGTTAGGTAGTAGCATATTTTTAGTGATAGCTCTCCTCACTTTAACGGAAAAGAGATGAGCTATTTTATAACAGAGGTCAATTTGTGAAAGAACTTTATTTTGTAGACAGTGTGGGATGTTTGTGACAGTGATGGGTCCATTTCTATGTTTAGGTACTTATATGCTTAGACATTTTGAATAATTTTGTCTCCCAAGCCACTATGTAAGAGGTTGGATAGGTTAGCTGTGTTATGTGTTGAGGCAAATAACATAACATTTTTTACAGGATTTAGTTTAAGTTTTGTTATTCTTTGCCTAATGACATAGTTTTGTGAAACTTAATTCAAGGTACTGTTGTAGGACTGAATTTGATTTATTGGCTTGAAAGAGTAATCTGTTGTCTACATATAGTGTAAGATCTAGACCTGGAAGGTCTTAAGATATATCATTAACAAACAGAGGAAAAAAGAAGTGCTCCTAGCACAGATCCTTGAGGAACTCCTGTATTGAAGGTCCCTTCTAAGGAAAATCTTACATTTGAAAGGTGAAATCAAGCAGATAATTTGAAAACCAGATTGTAGAATTGCTTCCAAAATTCAGCGTTTTCAGTTTGTGCAAAGAAAATGTATGGCTGACAGTCTCAAAAGCAATTCACAAGAGCCAATTTCAAATAAGCTATTTTGGTCCCAGATATACTTAGCATGTTCGGTACTGAGCCGAATCTCATTAAAATTGACTTGGCTGTACTGTCATGTTATTTATCCATTTGCAGCTAACCAAATCATGATTAAATGCTTGCATTTATTCATGATCCTCATTACTGTGTACACAAACCCTAACTTTATACTGTAGTAAGTTGTGAATAAATACTAAGTCTGGTATACAAATGGGAAATGAAAAGACCCGGACCCATAACTACACCACAGGGAATACCTGCATGCACATTTCACCATGGTCCACTCTCCTTATCCTATTTTCCTCTCACTGTATGTGGCTTAGTCAGAAGCAAGGAACTGGCATTCATGTATCTGTTGATCAGATACATTTATAAAATGGTGGACTTTATTCTAAACTCTTTGTAGTAAAGATAACCTAAGAGAATTCCAAAGGCCACTGAGTGGTAGACCATACAAAATTGTAGGGGGTAGAATGCTTTTTACACTAGACCTATGACAATCAGGTATGAATTGACTAGCAAGTTTGCAGGATAGCTTGGTCTTTGAATGCGCATTGTTAGTAGTAACTTTGACATGTCTATGAAATCAGAATGAAGGTTCTACATAGATTCCAAGAAATGTCTGTGCCTCGATGGAACCTACTGACATGCCCCAGGGGTATTTAAAATATGGTTCAACCAATGAAAACACATACAGAACTATGACATAGACTAATTAAAATTGCATACATCAATACATTTTAAATATCAATGTTTTAACTGTTTTTATGAGTCTGAAGAAGCGATCAGCTAACTTAGATCGCGAAAGCGCTTACTCTTGTTTAATAAAGTGGTGTGAAACTGCAAGTGAACCGTTTCCTACCTTGACTACTACATCTCAGTTACAACTTTTGGTTTTATAAAGGGCACTACTGTGAAGCTGCAAGTGATTTATTTCCTGACGTGGATTATTCCATTTTTATCTTCAGCTGTGGTCTAACCTTTGGTCTTTTCATTTTTTTGATTTGAGATCAGTCTGTCATTCAAATAATTCTGAAACCATTTTAGAGGTTCATTAACAAGACTGATCTAGTACAAAGCTAAGCAAAAAGCAAACACTGGTCAATGAAATAAGATACATGCTTCAAATAGACAAACAAATAAACAGTCAAATAAAGAAACATGGTTAGAGAAGATAATTATTTTTTCTCTTTTGGAGAATATAAAATCTGAATTCATAAACAAAGAGTTGTGAAAGAGTTAAAAGCTGCTGTGACTACCTTACTATATGGAAATTATAGCATTTCAAATACTTGACAATGTTTAGGTGGAATAGGGTTAGGACCTTTGATATTGGAATAATGATGGGAGGTTTCTACTCTTGTAGAATGGTAACTGCACTTAATGAGAGACTAAAATTAAAAGTGAGAAGCATTTTTAAGAACGTTTGATGCTTGGAGCTGCAGGGAAGTTTGACTAGAGAAAGGGGTATCAGAAGGAAGACTATAAATTGAGTTGGCAGAGATAGTACTGAAGTGAGTTTTAACAAGGTGCATGTAAAGACTATCAGCTCATGAAGAAGGGGAGTAAGAATAAGTCAATGATGAAGTGGTGGCAGGAATAGGATAGGTTGCTATAAATGGATATCTATCCAAATATATGTTGCTATATATGGATATATATCTATATATACACATACATGTGTGTGTGTGTGTGTGTGTGTGTGTGTGTGTGTGTGTGTGTGTGTATATATATATATATATACACACATATATATATTTTATATATATATATATATATGTATATAGACACGCACACATATATATGTTTGTGTCTGTGTGTGTGTGTGTGTGTGTGTGTGTGTGTGTGTGTGTGCGTGTTTGTATTTATATGCATTTGTGTGTGTGTGTGTGTGTGTGTGTGTGTGTGTGTGTATATATATATATATATATATATATATATATATATATATATATATATGTTGTGTTGTGTCTTTCGGCTTTTCCCGGTTTAGGGTCGCCACAGCGGAACTCCAGTCTGCTAATGATTGGCAGTAGATTTTTACGTGCCGAGTTGCCAGCCCTGACGCACAACCTTCAATGAAGGTACACCCATTCACGCATGTCTCCACACAGAAGACGCTCTAGCTGAGAATCGAACAGGACAACGTCTTACTGTGAGGCGACAACGCTACCGCAGCACCACCACCACCACCACAGTTCTATACATATAAAATATATATTTATATATATATGTCTCTATTTATCTGTCTAGCTTAACTTATTAGTAGTAATGGGCTATGAGAACCAGAAGGTTGGTGTAGGATAGTTAAAAAGCCAAGGAGAGATATGACTTCAGTCCAAGCCAGCTAAGGATATTTGAGAAACGTTTTTTGATAAGGGCTATACAGAGTGAACTTTGCTACTGCTACTTTAACTGATACCAGAATCCCTGTCTAATGACTGAACTAGTGTGAGTGTGTGTGTGTGTGTGTGTGTGTGTGTGTGTGTGTGTGTGTGTGTGTGTGTGTGTGTGTGTGTGTGTGTGTGTGTGTGTGTGTGTGTGTGTGTGTGATATTTATTACTGTTTGTTTCTTTCTATAAGTTTAGATATCCTTAATTTAAATGTGTTGTTTTAGTTTTGTAGTAAGTTGGGGGGGGGTCATACATTTCTGTTGTGTTGATACTTCTTAATTGAGTGTAAGTTGTTCTTTATCAAGAGAAATATATTTTAAATTAGTTAAGTGCATCAGCAGAGCTGATGAATACTTACAGGGAAGTTGGACCTATGAATCTAAGTCAGTGAAACAGTACGTTTTTTGTTGATTGGTGGGAAAGACCTACATGATAGAGGATAATGAGAGAGTATGGTAATGTTCATTTACACAATTAAGGAGTATCTGAGGAGAGAAGCACCAGCTAGGAATGCTGATGAGCACAATGTCTCAAAGAAGATTTTTTATAGTAATGGCTTAGGATGTATAAATGAGTGAACTTTAAAATATGACATAACGCAAAGCAAATGCAAAATCAACTTTAGTAAAAATTAGAATTATCTGTCTGAGCCTTTTTTGTTTCATCATTTGGCTGGGTACTTCAGGGGTTTAAAGCACTAGAATGCCAAGAATAGCACAGGGGGCTGAGTAACCCTGCAAGCCATACTGTGGCTTACAGGGACCTTCTATAGCCCTAAGTCCCCTCCTGTACAGTGCTGATGTTAGCATTGGGCAGGGCAGGCAATAGACAGGATTTGAGCATGTGTCAATTCCCCAGGTTCATAGGGTAGTCATGTCTTTGTCTGTGCTCCTGCATCCCTGGCCAGTATCAAAGGCCAAACTTCTACCAGAGAGAGGTCCAACATGCATCCACTCCCTATGGTAGGCTCATCCATCCTACCTGCCTCACCATAAAGCACATTCACTGATAATCAGAGTCTAGCCACCTGGGCCATATTCAGGGCTTTATCTCACTACACCACCAATGAGACCTTTAACTGAGTTTTTACAAGTTAGGTATTTAGTCTGTAAGCAGTGTATTAACTCTGTTAGGGTCATTGTCGATCAGTGAGCTAGTAAAGACAACTACAGGGAGACTGAGTGCTTTGTCAGCAAAACAAAATGGCTCCTCTAATTTACAACCAGGGTTATTTTTTGTAAACCTATTATGCATGTCACACAAAGTGAAGATGGACAATTTTGGTAAGAAGAGCTTGTGTGTTATAAACCACATTTCTAAAAGTTCAAATTTCTTGATATGGTTATTGCACTGAGCTACATGAGATTAAGACATTTGTTCAAGTCTTTGTAGGGTGTGTCTGGATTTGGATGGTGGGATGAGAAAACAAGCCTGCATTAGGCATTGTACCACTGGACTGAAACAAAACTGAAACAAAAGTTGTTTCTGGAAAAAGGGATATGGAATTAATTAATGTAAATTATATCTGAAGGAATTATTTGTGGATGAGATGGAAGGAGACAGAGAGATAAATTATGAGACAATGTACAGCTAAGATATGGAGCAATGTCATATGAATAATTGAAATAATGTTTTGGTCATAAATAGAGAACTAGCAATGATTCAATATATGAAGTGGTTAATGTTGGTGGGGCTTCATGGAGCAGAAATACCCCCATGTACTGTTGATGTATATTAAAAATGGAGTTCTAAAACATGGGATTTGGAAAACTTATGGTACAACTAACAGAAGGAAATTGAATGATGCAAGGAAATGTTGTGCTGCAGTGAGGCTATGCTAATCAGTATAGACATTTATTGCAAATGCAAGTTAAATTAAGTAAAAACTGTGTAAAAAGAGATAATATGCTGAAAATCTGATGGACTGAGTCTGTACCTTTTTAGAGTTAAATGTATTACTCTATGTGTTTGAAAGAAGAAAGATATTGGCCTGGAATATGGGAAAATAAGTTCTGAGACAGGAAGATGTTTTGCAAAATGGTAGGTGATGGTTGTAGATTTGGAAGGAACCAAAGCTTTCAATATCTTGCATTTAGAATAAGGGACAAAAGTCCAAAATCAGGGTACTTTTTAGTTATTACTACTCCTCACTTTAAAACTAAACACATTAAGAGTACTTGATTTATGATGCATAATAGATGTGTGTTATCTTATTTCTTATCATTTGCTGATGTAATATTTTACATTTTCATGAGAAGTCACTGATTTTAGAAAAGACAGTGCAAGCATCTGAGTCAAAATCAGGGACTTATTGGAAATCAGGAATGACTGAGAGGTTTCAAAGGGAGTATAAGGAAAGTACAGAAGAAAGTGGTCATTGCGGGAGTAGGACAGAAACAATGAATGCATTAGATAGTGGGTAATAAAAGAAGTATATATTAGCAAATAAGATGAATGTAGGATACAGTGACATTTTCCTTAAGTACCTCTCTTCTTCTGCTTCTTTTGAGCAAAGAACTTATTTAATTAGGTGATTATAAAAAGAAAGGCATTCATTTGAATATACTGGGTAAATGTTTAGTAACACTGTTTTTTTGGCATGGGTGCAGGATAAAGATTTGGTAAGTGAAAACAGGCAGCTGGGTTTTGGGAAGATGTATAAGAAAATATTGGTAATAACTGCAGTGAGATAATTACCCACAAACTGGTCAATTTATACCTAGTGGTTGTGAGCACAACAACAGTGAATCAGTGCCCTATGTGTCTGAGCTCAATAATACAACTGGTCACAATGCTCTTAATGCAAACCTCATATCTGCTGGAAGTTCCACGATTTCCCTTCCTGAATCACCGATGCAGCTTATTGGTGTTTCTGTTTTAAAAAACAGGTTGAATAAAGCTAATAATTGGCATAAAGAACCGAGTGGTCCAGTACCTGGAACATCGGCGGTCAGTACTAGTTTTTTGTATAATTTAAAAGTCCTTGATTATAAACTTGTTAAATATTAAAAAAGTACAGTTGGAGGTTAATTACCTCAATGAATACCTCTAGCGGCAACAAATTCCGAAGGGACTAAGGCAATGGCAATTTCCTAATGGATTAGAACTGAATAGTCCCTTTTATTTTGAATTAATTGACTTCTTCAATAAGCAGGGCTGCCTCAGTTTACAAATGCTGGTGAAATACTATATGAATTTAATGGCAGTGTTGGAACCAGACCTACAAATACTCAATAATGGAATTAAAGCTGATCCAGATTTTATTAGATACAAATTCGAGCACACTTTTCACCAGCATTGACAAATACATGATCAAACTATGAGTGAACAAAGAGAAAAAATTGGAACGAGACAAGAGTGATTATGATAAGGGAATTGTCTATCCCCAGCCTCCCCTTTCACAAACTTGGGGACAAGTTATTGGAGATATCCCGTCTCATTCCTTTAATGCTCTTCTACCAAACAATAATCCTAATGATGTACAAACTCACTTTAATTCTGACAGCTTGGCCATTGGGAATGGTGAGCAACCATTAAGTCCTCCCTTGTGGAGGAGCGACCGACTGCAAGAACAAGCCTGCCAATGAGGAAATGCTGTTAATACTAATAGCCAACCCAATTGGAATTTTCAGCCAACCAGGAGGAGGAATCAATCCACTTGGAAAGGAAAGCAATGGAACAATCCACGTTCCTGCAAACCCAACAAATGGTGGAAATGAATCCTCCTACACATGGAGTGATTTATCCCTTGGCATGAAATGAAGGAAACCTTTTCATTGTGAAGAATAAGGATGGTGACTTTAACATATTTATTTTTACTCTATAGAACTTTACAGTGATGTAGCAGACCTTTTATCATGAGGAGTGAATTTTGTCCCCCAGCGGTAACCTTGCCAGCGACCTGGCAAGGACATTGATTGACTTTAAAGACTTCATACGCAAAATTAACCTGACTTTGGTGGCAGGTAAGAGCTTGGAAAATAATGATCAGTATAAAGTAGCAAGCACCTTCAATCTGCCTCTGCACCCTGTGTTGGCTATTTGCAATCAAGTGTGTGAATTAGACATAATGAATTTATTTAATAATAAATCTGTTGCCCCTAAATGTGGCAATTTGAATAAAATTGAATGTGATTTACTTCATTCCTTGAAACAACTTGATGATAGGATTATGAAGATAGACAAGGGGGGTGGGCTGGTTTTCATGAACAGGATTGACTACAAGGATAGAATGTTGACGATTTTAATGACTGATACTTATGAACCTATCACAAAAAATGAAGTGTTTGGAGCATATAAAAAAATTAAGTCTCGCATAAACAATTTGTTTATTGAGGGTCAAATTGATCTGAATCTACGGAATTACTTAGTTATGTCTGCTCCTTTAATCCCTTGTGCCAGATTTGTAGATGAAAAAAAATTATAACAAACCCCAGATATGCAAGGACTCCTGGGATTTCCTTGAGTGTATTAATGCACTGGATTTTAAACCCAATTAAATTTTTTAACCATTGGTATTAGGGATTTGTACACTGTCATTCCACACAAATTGGGTATTCAATATGTGACAGAATTTTTGGTTAATAAAAGGGCCTTGAATTATCTTATTATGCTGATAGAGTAACTTTTGGATAATATTTTAACAAATAATTATATCCTTTGTGAGGGCCAATATTTCATACAAAAAAAATGGAATTGCTACGTGGTCTCCATGTGGGGCTAGTTTTGCTAATACAGTTATGGCTTTCTGGGAACAATAATATTTGTATCAAAATACAACCCGGAGAGACCAGATTTATTATTATAATACATGATACCTTGATGATATTTTTATTATTTTAAGGGTGATCTAGAAATAGTCAGGAAATTCTTGGATTATGTAAATGGCACAACACAATTTTTGGAATTTACTTTCCAATTCCATACGGAATGTATTTCCTTCCTAGACATAGAATTATATAAGGATAGAAAAAAAACACAGATATGTGTCTAATATTTTTAGGAAGGAAACCTATTGTAACTCTTTTCTACACTTCACAAGTGCCTACCCCTTCATCAAAAGAGTAAAATCATCAAAAAAGAAAAAAAAAGAGTAAATTATCAAAAGAGAAAAGAGTAAAGAGCCAGCTAGTTAGAGCAGCAAGCATGATCTCACTGGATGACGAGTTTGAGTTAGAATGTAAGAATTTGAAGGGGATGTTTAATAAAAGAAGGTATCCTTTGTCAATGTTGAACAATCTGATTAAGGAAGTTTACTTTAAAAGAACTAGTGGTAATTTTTTTCCTATTTTGAATTATAGGCCTGTAGATTTTCTAGTACACAGCCTTGAAGACAGGACTAGATCCACTAAAAATGTTTTTTTTGCTTTATCATCCCATTTAATGAAGATTCCTTTAAGGAATATATTAAAAAATTGGAGAGTTCAGTTGAATGACATCTCAATCAGACCTAAAATTGGGGAGCATCCATGTTGTGTTTATAAGAGGGGTAATAATGTTAAATAAATTCTTGAATGTACTCAGACCCCTTTGGTAAGAACGCTGGGTATGTTTAGATGTGAATGTTGCCCTTTTTGTAAATATATTAATACTTGTAGTACTTTTTCCATTGCAGGTAGGAGGTACAACATTAAGGGCAGATTCAACAGTAATTCCAAAGGAGTTACATATTTAGCCATATGCCAAATATGCTATAGTTTTCACATTGGAAAAATTGAACGTAAACTTAGAGAACATGTGTATGAACATGTGTATTGTATTAACAAAATGATTTTATATAATACTTTGGCAAAACATATCTCCACCCATCCAGGTCATTGGTTAAAATTTAAAGCCTTGACCAAGTTGTTAAAGCAGCAAGGGGTGGCCCTTGGGCTCTTAAGCTGGAGGAAAATTAATTATTATGGTAACTTAGTTTAAACACACATAATTTACCAGAGTTGAATGACTACTGTTCTAGTCAATGTATGCTTAAAATGAAAGCTTTGCAGAGATGATTTTTTTGTGGGTTTGAATGTGGTTCATTTTTAAAATGCATTTTTGTCATTCCAAAATACATGTTTGCTTATTTTGGGTTGTGTGTTCTTGATTTTTAGACATTTATTATGTTAAAAGAGTTTTTTATCAAAATTATTTTTACAAAAAATAATTCCAAGGTTACTAATATAAATGGTCATTTTAAATGTAATTTTATAACATTTAAATATAAATAAACTTATACAGTTTTAACTGTTTAACATTTGCGATTCTACTTTAGGTATAGCTTTTTATTCATCATGTGACTTTTCACTATCATGTGACCGAATTGGAGTTTATATGTTTTAATATCATGTGACTTTTTAGAGCCTACTTTAAATGCACTGATTTCACTATCTGTATTGTCTGAAGAAGTTCAATTACATGAATTGGATGAAAGTGCTTATAATAATCTCTTTTAGTGTGTGTACTCTGGTCTAGGGTTTTTTCCCTTCCTTTTTGTGGTTTTCCTAATTAATCATATATGCCAAAAAGTAAAGAAACTGTAAATAAAAAGTAGGATATTGGATAAGGAAGCTAGGAGAATCTGAAATAAAGAATGAAATGGTTTTCCTTTTCTGCAGCTGAAGTGGCTAAAGAAGGATGCAGACGGTATGTACAAATCATGTATGCTGTGCAAAGAAAGTACATGTATAAAAACCTAGGAAAATGAGATATTTAGGAGAGGCAGCAGTTAGTGTATATCAACCAAACATTAACATAAACATTAACATTCTTGTTATAGGTGACTCCATTGTAAGACATGCAGATGTGCTTCTTACCAGGCTGAGCAAGGAAAGAGTGATGGATAGTTGGCTGTCTGGACCCAGGATCCATCAGATCATGCATGCATTCAAGTCCTTGGACAACAAGTATCAGTATGACTCTGTCATAGTTCATGCCAGTGTCAGTGACTTGAAGTGTACCTCCCTGGATTATATAAAGAGAGGCATGATGGACTTCTCAGACTATGTGTCCAAGGCAGGTATGAGACTTGCCCTGAGCTGCATTCTACCTTCTCCAAGGATGACATCATGATATGAGCAAAAAATAACCAACTTTAGTAACAGTCTTAATTTTTGGTGTCATTCACAGGGAGTCCAATATTTGTCAGCCTGGTAGGATATGATTGATAGACCACACTGCTTTTCCATGGATGGCCTGTATCTGCCCTCTCTAAATTTTTTAGTATTGACAAAGCCATTTTTCACCTGATAGTACCTCTTTTAGGCAATGCCATCCTAATAAACCTACCAACATAATGAAACAAGCAAAGGAAAATATGAAGGTGTCATACCTCTCAACTGTACAATTTTCACAGAATGTAGAGATTTTGGCCTCGTATTTTTGGTCCGTTTTTTTATATATTTGTGTTTTTTTGGCAAATTACTGTTAAATCATTACAGATTGCAGTTAGAAAATAATGACAGGCATTTGAGTTTCAGGCTTCATATCCTTCAGAAAATTCATGCTAATGCAAAACCTGTTATTCGATCAACTTTCTAAGTTTGTAAGAGCAATATTTAAAAGTTGTCCCTATTTTTGGGCCTTTGTCCCACTTTTATTTATGGCTTTGTCCAGATTTCTTGCTCTAAGAGGTTGAGAGATATGAAAGGTGTTACTGATCAATTCTAGGAGTCAGAAGAAGAAACTACACTCCCTACAAGCCCTTCTCACCCTGGAAGACATTGACATTGACATGGTTTAAAGTAGCGGAGAGCACTACAGCTGTTCAGGGTTATAACCCCTTCCACACATTTAGACCAGCTGTTGGGCAGGAAGGGAAAAAGATGGAGGTATCTCAATCTACATCCAGAAGAGACTCACATCAAGGCTGGTAAAGTAGCATGATGCACTAGAGCCTCTTCACATCCAAATACCCATCAGATAGGTCTTATACCATATATTAGCTAGTTATGTAACTCTCTGTATGACTAAAGAAAGCCACAATGCCTATCTACAGGAAAAAGAATCACTCCGTATTATACCCACTGGATTGTCACCTGGCTCACAGACAGGACTCAGATAATCAAAATAGGGCACGTTACCGCTACAAAGTGACCAGTCACCTGTGGAGTCTCCCAGGGTTCTGTGCTGAGACTTCTCTTGTTTGGCATCTACTTTTCAGAAGTAAAAGCCAATATCAGTGAGGTCTGGCTGACTAAGTTTGCAGATGACTTCAAGCTAGGATCAATTATTGAATTTCCAAATGTCTTAGCCATCCTGCAGGAAAGTTTGTCTCAAATAAATAACGGGTGCCAAAATCATGGACTAAATGCCAAAAAATGCATTATTGTATTATTTGGGAAGTCATCTACCCCAGGGAACTAACACATTAACAATATGCTCCTAAGAGTTGACCCAGTTATTTGGGATTTGGGAACTTATGTGGACAGTGACCTAACTTTTGACCAACATGTGTATGTTGTAAGAAAGTCTATCTATATTAAACAGCTTATAAACAAAGGGATTGTGTCTAGATTTAGGGATGTCATTGCCCCACTTTAGTTAGCCCTCATTAGACCAAGCATTGAAGATGATGCTCCTTTGGAATGTATCCATCCAGACACATTCAACAAGTGGAATGCCCACAGAGATACCTTACTAAAACAATACAAGTCCTAAACAACATGTCCTACATGGACTATCTCAAAGCCCTGTCACTATACCCGGTAACTTACAGATTGCTAACAGGACAACCAGTTCTGGTATACAAGGCATCATCCAACCCATTACTGATAGATTTATTGCACATTAAGTCAAATGGCATCAGACATCTACTCCAACATCAACAAAGCACTTTGGAGGGACAGGTATATTTCGCAGAGGATATTACTGCCATGGAACAGACTCCCCATCCACATAAAACAAAGTTCATCCCTGTCTGTATTCAGGTGTAATTAGGACCTATGGATGGGAAACTGTAAATTTACCCAAGTACTGCTCCCTATACTACTAATGTATAGAAGCAGCTCATAAATGCTTTATCACATGCATGGTCCCCTCAAATTATTTATAGTATGATCCCAGTTATTCTCATTAGGGACAATATATAAATATCAACCATGAGATGGGTAAGGTCAAAGTATAACCTGGATGCCCCATAACTGGTGAACAAAAGAAAAAAAACAGTCTCAAACTAAATGCAAAAAAGTGCATTATAGTAATGTTCGACAAAAAAAGCTGCTCTAACCTCATGTTATAAATGATACTCCTGTTCAGACAGATGCAGTCATAAGAATTCTGGGTGCTTACATGGACAACTCTCATTTAGTCAACATCATATTTCCACCATAATAAAGAAGTCCTTCTATATGGCTCAGTTAATTTTCAAAATTATATCTTCAGGATCCTAAGAAGTGATCCTAGTTTATCATACCCATCATCAAGTAGGGTTTTGTTTTGGTATATATAAATCAAAGCATATTGCTCATCTGGAAATTATTCACAGATTTCTAACCAAGAACATTAAAGGCCTTAAAGCCTTCAGTTATCCAAAAAGATTAGTAAGACTCTCTTTTCATCATCAGCAGCATACTGGATTCTCTGAGTTGACTTGCATCTTGCTTTTCAAGCCATGAAAAATCAATCCTATTTGACCTCCTATTTCTTCCCAAACTCAGTGGTGCTACAAACACCTCTACTAATAACCTAAACATACACCAACAGGTAAATGAGACTAGTTGGAGGGATAAGATCATAACTCATCATATTTACAGCCTATGGAATAAATTACCACTGCAGCCAAACAAAGTGCTGCTTTGGCTACCTTTTAAGGCTAATCTTGATGAATGGATGGGTAGACACAACTATGCATGGAGGTTATCATGTATAACCCAGCTTGATTTGGGAGGTGAGCACTATTAAGATTTTTAAAAGGGTGACAAGAAATGTTATATGGGGTCTACCTGTAATTATTGAAAACCCACTTCACCGAACTGCAAAAGGACGAAACGACTTTGCTGAAAAGTGATTTTTTTGAGTGTTTACATCACCAGAGTTTTATTCCAGGAAAGGAGACACTTGGCCACCAGGTAAAAAGAAACACGCTGGAGCATATCAAACCCACCCCAGTGGGGGCTTTGCACCCCCACCCGCAACTAAATATGCCAAGTCCAAGATCGCACTATAGTGGGAAAAGTGCAAATTTTCCCATGGTGGCTAAGTGTTTCCTTTCCTGGAGTAAAACTCCAGTGATGTGAACTTTTGAAAAAAATCAGTTTTCAGCAAAGCTGTCTTGTCTTTCTGCAGTTCAGTGAAGTGGGTTTTCGATAATAACAGGTAGACCCATTATATCTGTGTACTTAAGGTAGATATGGATAGGCATCTTATGTTCCCTGGGAATGCCTGCATAGTATTGCTGCTGTGTACCTATGTAACATTAGTCTTATGTATGTATGGCTGTAATATAAGGTATCAAGAGAGATTCTTGTAGAGAGGGAAGGGGAAGGATTTGCTAAGTGAAACAATAGAATGAATTCTGTGATGTTACAGTAGCAGTAAATGTGAGATCTCAGAAGAGAAGGGGTGGGAATGGAGGATTTCACCTTGCTGTCTGCATGAAATAAGTAATTTCACTCACATGTATGAGAATTCAGTAAAATGCGCAATAAAACCACCAAGGAACAAATGAAGTAAAAGTCTTTCACTTTTCAGATGCTTGAACCAAGTGACAGAAAGGACAGGTTAATAAGAACAACCTGATGCAGGACTCTTAAGTGAAGAATAGAAACCTGTAATGAAGAAATATGCTGAAACAATCTTAATTTTAAAATGAAGTGATTGATAAAATCACTGGAAGATGGCATCAGTCATAACACCATCTACATATTTTTTCTATTCCTGTGTAACTATTTCTTTCTTCCTGTAATTTTCACTTTATTTCAGTTGTAATTAATATGTTGTACCTTTGTTTGTGAGATTTAACTGTTTGTTTCATGTTTTATAGTTGCCATCTAGCTGTTTTTCTTGAAATCCTGGTTGAATATCTCAATGACATAATAACTGATGCTATCAATTAAGCCAAATGACAGTTCACTTGCAGTGTGCTCACATATGTTTCAAATGTGATAAGGCTTTTAGTTATTGTGGGTACTTTTGTTTATAGAATTACAATCACTGTTAAAGTAATAACTGAAATGCAAACAAATGCTAAGGTGACTTACAATTTTCTGCATTGTTACTATATAACAATAAATGCAGGTGAGTTCTGGTATGATGATATTGTGTTTCATTATTATATAGGTGAGTGGGTTACCAACTCCTGACCTGATGTGGCTTCTGAATGGAAAACCTCTTTTACCAGGTGCCAACCATAAAATGCTTGTTCGTGAAAATGGTGTCCACTCTCTTCTGATAGATCCACTTACCCAAAATGATGCTGGGACTTACACATGCATTGCAACCAACAAGGCGGGACAGAGTTCTTTCAATCTAGAGTTGACTGTTGCTGGTAAGGTTACAAATTGCTTTAACATACTAACATTAATATTCCTTTATCTTTGGAATATTCACATGGTTTTCCATACTGCATTGTACATGTGAAGAAATTTTAATGAGATACTATAGTTTCTACCTAATTATATATTCTTCTTCTCACTGTTTACTCATGTTGAAAAATATAGTTATGGCTCTCTTCTCTGAATTGTCATACATTTCTACATTTCCTGTTTCTTATTTATTTATTTTGTGAAATGTAGTGGTGCAGCAATGCAGAGGGTAGTGTTGTTCCCTCATAGCAGAGGGTCTCTTGTTTGATTCTTGACTATGGTACCTTCTGTCAGGAGTCCGCATGTCCTCCGTGTATTTGTATGAGTTTTCTCCTGATGCCCTGGTTTTCTCTCACTTTTCAAAGACGTAGTAAGTTGACTGGGCACTCTAAACTGGCAATAGGAGTGAGTCTGGGTGCATGTGTGTGGTGCAGAACAACAACCATGGCAGGGGTAGCCACCTGGTGATGTGAACATTGACTCTAAATGATATTCACTTTTGATGTGACACCATTAAGCCATGTGTAAAAATGGGCAAAAGAGGGCTGTGGATGAGTGGGTATTTTATTTTCATCCTTTGGATAAGATATTAAACCGAGGTTGTAGCTAAAATGGCATTAAAAGATCCCACAGCACCTATCGAAAAAAGCTTGGAGAAGTTCATGATGCCCTGGCCAAACTTCCCCTAGTAGTATAAATACCCTCTCAGATCTTCGTTCAGAAGATGCCACAAGCTTAGTGGGAGTAACATAGTTGACAAAAGGATAAATAAAAAAAAAAGTCATTTAAACATTTTTATGTAGATTATCATCAAATTATGAAATTCAAATTATTATTTTACTTGGTGTTCATTACTGTATTTAACCTTATAAACAGCAGCACAATCTTATATCTCAAAGTTTTAGAAGATACATATTTTAAAAGCTAAAATAATATATAGATTCAACCTGGCTGGTAAGTCAAAGCTTACATTTATGAGGCAACCAGTACAACAATAAAGCATATATATTAATTCAAGCCATAGACTGACATGGAAACTAACATATTTCAGAATGCATCACAAAGTTATAATAAGAACATGAGAATAATTTTATTTTTATACTAGTTTGTTTTATACTGGTAGGTGTATGAATGATTTGATTTTCTCAGATGATGAATAAATGCCAATGGAGGCAGCTCACAAACACAGTGCCTGCTAAATCCTAGGTAGGATATAACTTGTATAGCTTAGGCTATTGCAACAGTGATCTATTTGAACATTTACTATCATAGTAAGTTTTACTTACACAATTGCACTTTTCAGCATAGGCTGTGCATGGGAAAGTATATCTTCTGCAGTGTTTTCTTTATCAGACACTTCTGGATGTACTCCCGCCATCTTCTCTTGATGTCCTCTGGTCTGTTGAGTGTGTTGTTGCTGCATGTCTTTTGAATATCATCTTACAACTAACTTCTTTATCTTTCTGTCCTTGTCTTGCAACTTGATATAGCCTCTCTGTACTATCTGCTGAGTCCTTTGCCAGAAGCTGGTAGAGTTTCATTGTTGCCTAGTTGGTTACCATTTTAACTGCTCTTTGAACTTTGTTAGCCAAACAATATTCTTTCTTAGCCTATGTCTTTTCTGTATCTCACCTCTTCCTGCACTTCTTTCTGTTGATAACTTCCTGTTATTCTGAATTTTACCACCAGACATTATATTTTTCTTATATACCTTATTTCCACACCTGGCTTGACTTCATATTTGTATTATCATCTTCACACGTAGTGTTTTGAGATGCTAACATTCCACATAGCTCCTCCTATTTCCTCTTTTTTTCCGAGGAGTTAATTTTCTATGTCTTCAAACTATTCTCATTTGACTCTAGAGCCTTCTCTGACTTCTGCTTGAAGCTGATTATGGCCATCAGTGGTTTATACTTGGGGTCAAATGATCCACTAGAGGTGATTTTGCAATCTCTGACTTGACCCCAGTACTCCATCCTGGTACAAAGACATTTACAAGACAGAACTCTAAAATGACCTTTCTTTAATTATTCTTGTTGTTCCAACAATGTGGATCCAAGACCCGTGCAGTCCTCTTATCTTGTTTTGTGAGTCCTGATATGAGCATTCAGGTTCCCAGACCATGACAGTTTTTCAGTGGTAATTTGCCCATTGGAAATATCACTGAGCCTTGTGTCTTCTGTCCTTGAGGAGAAAACAGCCAGCATATTTTTGACAGGTAAGGAAACCTCACACAGACATAAGAACATGCAAACTCCATACAGACAGTAACCAGAGCTACTCTGTGTCTGTGAGGTGAATATCTTAACTATTACATCACCTTCTCCTCAAAGTGATAAATACAATAGATATGTAACGTGTCTGGGTTAGCTTGAAAGAGTGTTCCTTACATTAGTGAATTTGCATATACCACTGTCGCGACTCAGTTGGATCTGGTACCAATGTTAGGGAAATAGGTCTCTTTTAGCGAGGGGTTTATAATTTGGGCTGGGAACTGGAGCATAATTACAGAGTACGATGAAGTACAGAGTGAAGTGAAATTGTGATTGCTTGCCTTACCATCACTGGGTAGATATTTGTGGAAGTATAAATTAGAGATGGGAATGTCAGATATATGAAGATTACTGGATGGCAGTAAAAATGTATATACCTATTCTAATTCTGGCTTTAAAGGCTTTACTAGAATTTATAAATATATATCACAGAAGACTATGCTTATGTATTTAGAAGTGTTAACACAATGATGCCCACCAAGTCTTGGTTATCTGAACATGCTCCAGTATGTTTCTGTATAAGTATAGTGTATAACTATCTATCTTCCCTTTATTTACTTTTTGCAAAGCAGTCACACAGAAATGGTTTGAGCACCAAATGGTGATGTTTAATAAAAGTACTTATACTGAAACAGTCTAGAGAAACAGAAGGGTTGAAGTGTGGTTTGCATTTCCAGTTAAAAATGTTTATACGTATATTATATATGCTATTTATGTTTATATAATTAATAATATATATGTGTATGTATTGCTTATACTCATATAATTAATGTTGAGTTAAATTGCAGACTGTCAGATCACAAATCATAACTAAAATAAAACTCTGCTAATAACATTCAACTTATTAATGACCTACACAGGGAAAGTAGGAGCTGACATTTTACAAGAGTCATGGTAGAGATTTAAAGGCAGTTTTACTGGATCGAGCTTTGCAACTATTTTTATCACTATTTGTGAGACAATGATGCCATATGCATGCATGTGCGTGTGTGTGTGTGTGTGTGTGTGTGTGTGTGTGTGTGTGTGTGCGTGCGCGTGTGTGTGTGTGTGTGTGTGTGTGTGTGTGTGTGGGGTGCATGTGTGTATTTCTCTGTGTACCTTTGACGACAGCTAAACTTCTACACAACACAAGCATCCTCTAGTTCCATTCCACTTGATATCTGATGCCTCATCCTAATATTTAAAAACTTTAGATCTGATGGCTGATTGTCAAAATACTTTAAGTGTACTGCTCTTTTAGCCTAACTTACTTTCAAACAATTTATTGACTTCCCTGTTTATACTGATTTCTAGGGTCCCATTCTTTTCCAAATCTCCCTGCACTGGGCATTATTTATTTATTTTACATTTGTTTACCGGGAGAGTCCAACTGGTCACGAAACCCATTTTCGGTGGAGGCCCGGGGAGAAAAGCTCCACAAAAGTTAGTACAGTAAATGCAATAAACACAAGTTATTAAAGTACAGAACAAAAGAAAGGAGCTTTTGTATGATATTGCAGTAAATTAGCATAAGATTAACATACCATATAACACAACAGTATATGAAAAATATACTGTACTGTTGCAGGGTGTTCCATTCAGTTATATGGTTACATTCAAACAACGGTGAATACAATAAATGCAATAAACACAAGTACAGAACAAAGAAAGAAGCTGTTGCATGCTTGCACAATAAGATCAACATAGGATAAACATTAATACAATAAAATAACATAGGAAAAACACAACACAGTTGGCTGAGTGTTGCATTCATTTATATTAAGAGTACTTTTTCACATTACTGCAAGTCTGAATGTAGGTAGTTTGAAATTGCATATTTGTAATTATCTCCTTCAGTTTTTCTCTGACTATATTAACCTAATATTAAACACTTTTGAGTCGTGTGTGTATGTGTGTGTGTGTGTGTGTGTGTATCTCTCTCTCTCTCTCTATATATATATATATATATATAGAGAGAGAGAGAGAGAGAGAGATAGATAAATATAGATATGGATATAATATTCAGTTTTGGGTATACAGAGAGCTAATAACTTGGCTTTAGTTTAAATGTTGGTCAGTACACTTAAGGCAGTTTATTTATTTATTTATTTCCAGTTTGATTACCGGGGAAGTCCACTGGGCCAAAATGACCCATTTTCAGCTCCAAGTTGCATAAAACAATTACAGTACAAGTGGTACATAGGTATAACAGATACATTATATAAAAAGGTACAATTAACACATTTGGAGTCATGGTATTTAACAGAGTTCAGGATTTTACAGTTTCATTTAAGGAGCAGTCTATGTGGAATTAGACAACAATATAAGTATGAACATGAGTAGAAGGAGAGAAGACAGAATAAAGACATAGCGAATGCACTCTGGTTACGCATAATTAAACATGGATGCTATTTACAATATTTACAAGGTTGAGTTGTGTCAGAGTGGCTGTAGGTGATATTGAGAGCATAGAGAGCCCAGGAGAAAGAGAGAGAACACACTGGGAGCAGCGGGTTTTACTTGGATTAGGTAGGGTGAAGGCAGGTACATTTTCGCTTGGAGGACAGGTGTTTAAAAAGCAGGCTTTTGAAGTTTTCAGAGTTTGGCATGGATCTTAGAGTAGATGGAAGGAAATTCCATTTTTTGCCAAGTGAGTAGGCGAGAAGAAGTTGGCCAGCAGGATGTTTAGGTTTATTGATAGCTATTAGATTCTGATGCTCAGATCTTAGTGTTCTTTTGGGTACGTAGGGGGGAAGGAGATTAGTTAGGACCGGACATTGAGTTGGGGTGAAATATGAGTTTATGAGCAGTAGTTTATCGTAAGACTAATGCAGTAGGGTGTTTAGAATCTTTGAGCTGGAAATAATTGTGTAGGCACTAGAAGGGAAATGACAAAGATATTGCTAGATTGTTAAAGGAATGGATACTTAAAGACTAGTACTGCCATGAGAAGAATTTAAGCAGTGTATGAGCCTAATTAGAGGGATTATAAAAGGTACAGGCAATTGGTGGAACCTGTTAAGAACATTTTTAGAGTGAATGGAGGTAGACTGTTGTTTTCTCTGTCATTGTTGGAGGTAGGGAGGCCTTCTCCCAAAGTAAAGCATGTAATCAATCAAGTGGATAAAGTTTTGGTACTTATACATCTGGGGAAACTAGAATATTTAAAAGAAGGAAAGGGAGCTGGAAGTACAGATGGTACAGCAAGATTGAATAAAGGGTTGGCATGTTACAGGAATGGTACTAAGTCTCAAAGATATAAGCCAGTATACAGAACAAATAGTAACTTGGTCATGTAGCAAAAATGGTAGCAGTCAAAGTTATGCATTGTGGCCTATCAGTGATTAAGTATGCACTAGTAAGGAGTTTGTGTGAATTTACAAGGGTTAAGGCTGCAAAAGTAGGTAATTCATTCATGAATGTAGTATGACGTGTGATGTATACAAAGAAATGAACAGTGCTGCAGCAAGCCACATGACCTCTTCCCAGTAATGTTCAGGCAGCATATCTGTGATAGGCATCTACATGCACATCAACCCACTGCTCCAAACACAGCTGAAAGCCAAGACAAGGGCTGTACAGCAAAGCCCTTACCACAGTTATAAATGGGAAGGAACCGGGTGGATAGAACAGCCAGGAATGGGGAAAAGCAAGCAGAGGAACACACAGAAGACAAGTAGAAAGGAAGAGGGGTGTGGGGTGGAGGAGGAAGGGTCATTTTTATGGGACTAGCACACATTTTTTGAAGGAAGGGTAGAGGAGGAAGACAAAATAAGGAAGATATGGACATAGAAATGGTAGTATGGATAAACAGACATACAAGAGAGACAACAACAGAACAGGAGAGGTGCTGATACAAATGAGGACCAGAAGGGAGATAAGCAGAGGGAGGAAGACTGAACAACAAGCTGGGTAAGGTAGAGACATGTAAGGAACAGAAGCATCATTATGGGGAATAGGGTGGGGGAGGACTGCCTGTCAAGCTGTACAGTGGCACACCCACCCAGAAATCAGTCACCTCTGTGACTGCCCTGATGGCTGGGTCAAAACACTGGTTGTCCAGTTGCTGGGATTATGCATCTGTTTGACACTGCAAGTCACATAAGGATGTCCTGGTATCTAGCCATCACAGCACTTACCAGTACTCCCACCCCATTCCTGCTGATGATACACCTCCACCAGAGAAACAGCAGCAATGATTACCAGCAAACCCTCTGGCTTCCTTCCTGCAGGAAGATCTTCATCACCCTACAGAGAGACTGGGAACCCAGAGGTGATGATGAAGGATGCAGTAGCTGTTGTCATATTGCATCAATCTCATTGGCAGATACCACAAATAATGAACGTAAATGAAGAGAAAAAAAAAAACAACAAAGGACAAGTTATAAAATGAAGACTTTTGTTGGAATAAATAAATACATAAACCAAATGTAATGATCACTAGGCTCATATGTTCATAGGCTCATAGGTAAGCACTAGGCTAGCTGCTGTTCTGGACCTACACCTGCATGGTAGTCACATACATACAAGGCACTGAACCATGCAAACTGAAAAATATACCACAGCAGTGACCCATACCTGCATGGTAGTCACACAGGTACAAAACACTGAACCATGCAAACTGAAAAATGTACCACAACAGAGACCCATACCTGCATGGTAGTTATATAGGTACAAGGTACTGAACCATGCAAATTGAATAATGTGCCACAACAGAGACGCATACCTGCATGGTAGTCACATAGTTACAAGGCACTGAACAAGGCAAACTGAATAATGTACCACAGCAGTGACCTACATCTGCTTGGTGGCCACATAATTATAAAGCACTAAATAGTGCTGACTGGAAATTTCCCACAGCAGAGACCTACACCAGCATGGTGGCCACATGATCACAAAACACTGAATGCTAACAATTAGAAATGCACTACAGCAGTGACCTACATCTGCTCAGTGGCCACATAATTATAAAACGCTGAATGGTGACAAGTGGAAATGTACCACAGCTGAGACCTGCATCCTTAATTATAGTATGGCACTCAAGATCATATTCAGTACAAAGTCACTATCAGAAATTCTTGGGAGTAGGAAAGACAGTAGTACAGTCACATTTTCACTTGAAAGTTATATGTTGCATAAAGCAAAGCAAGATATATAGAGATATGACAGCAATTCAGTACATGTACTCTGATGCCTGAACATGCTTGCTTGCCTCCTCTGGCAGATCAGCTTCTCTTGCCGTATATCATCAGGTGCTGAAACACATGCACACACGCACACACACACACACACACACACACACACACACACACACACACACACACACACACACACACACACACACACACACACACAAAATGTAACTTTCCCATAAACATTAACAACTACATGTATGCATTCAGTTACATTTTGTAAAAGCTGTTATCAGGGAGTTGCATGCACTGAAGAGATCAGACTCCCTCTCCCTAACCTCTTCTTCCCACTGTTAAAAAAAATCAGGATGTTGACTCTTCCGTACTGCTTTTCTTTGTGGATGATGCCTGCGGCATCACTAACCAACATGGCATGACAGTACCAGGTATCCTCCTTGAACTCAGATATTCATATGAATGGTCCAGCAGGTGTTTCTAGTGTCACAGATGCAACAAGTAGCAATAGAAATATGTCTCCCTGCTACACCACATGGGGACCCTTCCAGAAGGCATAGCTACTTGCCAGGTTGATACCAGGAGGAAAGTAGTAAAGTGTTAGATGTGTTGTGTCAGTATATTATGGGAACTATGTGATGTCCTCAGTTGGCAACATGGGAGCTTAATGTAGCTCAATGCTAATGTGCAATGTGCATGAGTGCAACCACAACAGTCGTGTGGAGGGGGTCACACATGATGGCATGCCTTTGCCAACATATAAATTGTTCAGGAGCATGGTGACACACAAAGTATGGCACCTAAATGTCATCAAGCCTCTGTAGGCTACTGACTGGGTTGTGAAAGCTCATGAGTGTGTGTGTTTATAATTGAGCTGCCCAGGTATGTGTAGACTGTATTGCTGCCTACTATCCATATGCATAGGCAGGCAAGGACCCCATAGTGTTGTGTATGGTCACTATCATGCTGTGCTATGTTTGCAGTTCAGAAGCTTTTCACCAAAATTACTTCAGTTCAGCTGTGGTAAGGGTATACAGACCATAGGCAGGTGGAGATGCAGAATGGATGTATTTATATTATTTGAGGAGGGTTTCTCAATAGCAAGCTCCAGACAGCAGGATTATCAAGCTTGGGGTTTGGAATAGTGAATGTGAGCAAACTTTGCACAGGTCTAACCACCAGTTGCCCAATAGATATACTGTTGAATGACAGAGATTGCTAGAGTAAACACATTGGTAGGCAACAAAGGCAGAGAAGGATATGCTAGACTGTACACCTTTTTTTACAGGAATTCAGTTGCCATATGCAGTGAAGGAGGTGTTTTAGGGAAGATATACCTGCTAAAGGATTCTGACTCTGGATCTGTTCAATGAGTCACATAATAGTGTTGTCTGGATGGACACTGGTCTGTACAGATGGATCACTGAGTGCAATTTATGCCACATTATATCCACCATGCTTTGGGGATATGGCCTGTGAAAGCAGTGTATAGTAGGCCTGCCACTTATTGTAGCCACATCTGCTGCAATGGTGATGAGCTGGTACAGCTGAAAGTAGATGCAGCTGTGCCAAGGCCCTGGCCATATATTTACATCATCAGGTACAGAAACATAAAAGGCACCAAAACAACATCAATGGCTTGAAAAATTTTCCCTGTCAAATACAGAGATGTTACGGCAGGCTCTATGTGTGCACAGAAGGTGCATTCTAAACCCTGACAGGGCTGTTCTGGAAGAGCGTGTGTGGCAGTTCATCCTTGCAGATGCCAGTGATATTGGAGGACACAGCAGATCATGGCAACAGGTCCACCTCTACATTAGTAAATGCCTGCATGAAAGCCCAAGCCATTGCAAGGAAGAGGATAGCTACAGGTGGAGGTCTGCTATCAAGGACCACCCTCACTGACTCAGCAGAGTTTTTGGTGTTTACATCATCTGCAACATGCAGGGCAGTGTTACAGATTGCCACAAGCACTAGCTGCAAGAATGGCTTTTAGCAGTTGGTGTCCATTTATCATGCATGCTACTACTAGCATGTTAATGCAATTTGTCTCTTTGTTCACCAAGAAATAATGGTACACAAATTCACTGCCACAGGCATTTCATCACCATATTTTATACAATTCTGAATCACTTCACCATGTTATTTATTCCTATTTGCATTCAGAATTGGTCTCGTTGGTATAATATCACTCATTTCAAAGTCATTATTTAGGGATTTTCATATGATGCTAATCTCGCTATTTTCTTGAGTGGAGCAACTGCTCTGCCTTTGTTGCTGAATTGGCCTCACACTACCTGCAACCACTCACCCTGCTATTTCATATTACCTACTATACTACATCTGAATCCAGGCCTTATTTATTTTGAATCACTGTGCCTTCATAAGTATTTTATACTTCTTTACATTGGTGACGCTATATCAGTCAGTCCAACATTTTGGAGGTGTAATAGTGGTTCATTGGGTAACTGGGTACATATATATTGAGACAATTTAAATCATATGTTTAGGCAATCTGTGATAAACTTTGGCCTTTTTGGGTAATTTTAAATGTAACATTGTTTCTTCTGTCATGTTATGTTTCTCCTGGGTGGTCTTAAAATAAGGTAATATAGAGTCTTAAATGCTCCTAGGAAATAAAGAAATAAAGCTATGGAAAACTAAAAATTCCCCTTAAAAGTAGAGATACTGCATTTCATGGATGAGTTGTGTGAAGAGGAATTTGCTTCCAGGTACATAAGAATATTGGAGAATATAATGAATAAATGATCTCCATGAGTATTAAAATTTGTATAAGTCAATTTAATTTAATATATTCCTGTTGTAACTTAGTCAAAGTATATATTACTTCTGTGGGTCTTGTGAAACCCACTTAGTAAAGTTTTACATCAAAAAGGTAAACACATTTTGTGGGTTTAAAAAAGAGAGAATGCACAGATGAGTGAATGCTCTTTTGTGTGAATCACTTATGCTTAAATGTAGTCTTATCTTTATTTATTTATTTATTTAACATTTGTTTACCGGGAAAGTCCAACTTGGAATGAAGCCAATTTTTCAGTGCAGGCCTGGGGAAAAACGCTCCAGACGCATGTCTTTGAAACATAGGAGGAAACCAGAGCACCCGGAGGAAACCCACATGAGCACAGGGAAGACATGCAGACTCCACACAGAAGGCACCCCAGCTGAGAATTGAACCGGAGAGCCTCTTGCCGTGAGGTGACAATGCTACCACTGCTCCACTTCACTGTCCATAATTATATACTGTAGGTAAGCAGGAATGTGCATGAAAATTAATGTTTTAGTGAAAAAGTGGTGGTTGTGAAGATGTGCTAGAGTGTCTTATAGCAGTTAGTGTGAATATGCAAGTGTTCACGGGTTAGGGTTAGAGTAAGGGTTAAATAAGGGAACAGATTCAGTACTGTGCCTATTTTGTGTTGTGTGCGCTCTGTGTCCTTTCGTCCTGTATATTGATGCTGTTAGGTAAAGGGTTTTTAGTAACATGATGTGTTTGGTTAAGATTAGGAACAGGGCTAGGGTTATGGTTACAGTTATGGTTCGCACACATAAATAGGATGGTGCGGGGGGTGAAACATAGTTCAATAAAATTCTTAGTTATCAGCATTTAGGGACTACATCCTTTGGCTGGCCTTTTCAAAGAGTACAGTATGGAATTATCTTGAAGTATCCAAAAGAGGAGATATCATGGGACTTCATTGGAAAAAAAAAACAGAGTTAGTTTTACCAGTATAAGTCTCCTCCGTTTTGCATTCTCAAGCTTTCCTTTTAAATTAATGTCTGCCAGTGTGTGGGACTAACTCCATTTACAAAATGGAATATAAATAAAGCCTAAGTAGTTTTACTTTGAAAGCTGCTTCAGGTCTTATAGGATCATAGGAAGTTACTAGGCTATTGGCCATGAGGCCCTTATAAGTCTAGCCAAAAATAAACAACTCTGCCAAGTGTCAAACTCTGTCCCCTCTCAACTATAGCATGCTGCATTAACTCACCAAGCTACACAGGCTTTGTCTTGTATCCTTCAATGTGATCAGATTAATCAAGAAGCTCTTTCACTGGTTATCTATCTTTTATCAAAGAGAATTTAATATTGTTGACTTTAGGAAATGGAAAGTTTTACATAATATAGTTTTGTAGGGCAGTGCATTCATAGTTTCTACTATTTATTTATTTGATTGTTTGTATTGTTTGTTATACTTCGGATCAGTTGTTTGCCTTGGTTCTCCAAATACTTTGGGAACATTTAATGGTAAATGCAGTAAACAAATAACAGTCAGGGTATTAATAGCAAGCATTGCCTGAGGTTAGTGTTTTATGAGGGAATCATGTCCCACCTCCATGTGATATTTGCAACCCTCCATCCTCCAGTTGTTATAATGGCCTATGAGATTGCCCATTATTTAGATAAAAGGTAAATTCTTGGTTTAAAAAAAAGTATTTGGCTTCTTTATTTCTTAAGTAGAACTAAATACTGTGCTTGAATTTCTTTGACCCAAGTACTTATCTTTTGGGAAAAAAATAAAGCTATAATTTCTAGTTAATTAAAGTCACACAAACCATCAAACTTCCCCATTGCAGCACCGTGTGGAATACTTCACTCTTCAACCCTGGTGAGAGCTCTCCAGCTAATTTATCCCTTAATCAAAAAAAAAAGAAAAAAAAACAAAAACTAGTGAGCCATTCGTTTTCCTTAATGGTGAAACTTGTGGGCTGTCATATGCAGTGGTAACCTAACCTGTCTGATCCACCAGCTTGGTATGCCTGTGATTTCCCAGCAGCTATTCTACAGAGAGAAGCAGGCATTCTCATTGTCCATAACTTCCAATTCCCATGGACACTTGCAGAGCAGTGTTCACCAAAGCCCATACTGCAGCATGCCACACACCTCACACTCTTGTAGATGTTAGCATTACTGCCTATTAGACTTCTCCCTCCTTCCAGGATGTGCAAGCCAATATTAGTAGCACACTCCCAACTTCCCCTGCCTAACCTTTTCATCTTCCAGTGGCACTAATCAAATGTGGATCATCTGATGCATAGACAGGACTTTATCCCTATGTACCAAAGAGCCAGACTTGTTTTTAAATTTGATGGTTATGACAGCAGCAACATCTGTTTTCTTTCATTTTTTTTTCAGTTTTCTGCCATCTGTCCATGGTCTTTTATGTTAACATTTCCAGCATCATTATATAACTTTTTTTTTAAACTAACCATTTCATGACATTTCTTTGCTCTCTAATTGGTTCCATTTCTTAAAGAGGAGTTACATGTTAAGCACTTTGCCACAGACAGAAGTATTTTACACAGTGTTAATATTCTGAAATCTAGTGTTCATTGCTATAAAATATCCAATACTTTAACCACAGATGTAATCAAATCCAGAAAGCAGCTAATGAGATTAAAAGGATGCCAAAAAGACACATGAAAATAACATGAATAAAATGTAGCCCACCATAGTTATGGGAAATGTTTTACTGTATGGAAGCCTTTAAGCACAGAACTAATGTGTCATGTACGAATTAAATTAAAGCATTTGCTACACAAGTTGTATTATGTATGTGGCTCAGCTCAATGTTTTGTTTAATGTGAAAAATTATGTAGAAAGTTGTTTATGCAGATGAAGAGCAGTGAATTTAATTCTAAGAATAAGTTATAGAGTTACCCTGTAAAAGTGACAGTGGAGCACATTGTCACTTTTATTCAGTTTTAGCTTGGTGGTGTAGATTTATGTTGCTTTAAAAGTACATAGCAAAGTAAATCAAATTTATACTAAGAAGACGAATTAATATATTTTTCCATTCTTTGTATTATCCAAAAGCATCAACAAAAGTTATGAAAAAAAGCAAGATTTATTGCAATCAGTTCATGTGTACTGTATTTCTTTGTATATAACTTATTGCTTTATTTATTTATTTATTTAATTTATTTATTTACATTTGTTAACCGGGTAGTGTCCAACTGGGTTGAAAAAAATGTTTTCAGCTGAGACCGTGGGAGAAAAGCTCCACAACAAAAAGAACATTATTAAGGTACAAGCAGTAAACTTAGTTTAAGTAGTACATTGCTAGCAATATGTAAATGAGCTTAACAAAAATATTATAACAACAGAAATATAATATAAACATGCATGTTTCAAGCATACAGGAATACTTTTTTTTTACAATATAGATTGGAGCGGTCCTCAGTGGGCATGTTGGTGAAGTGAACAGAGGGGATGAGGAAGTGATGGGTAGGTATGGTGTTAAGGAGAGGATTGCAGAAAGTCAGATTACTGTGGATTTTGTGAAAAGGATGGACATGGCTGTGGTGAATACGTATTTTAAGAAGAGGGAGGAGCATAGGGTGACATACAAAAGTGGAGGAAGATGCACAGAGGTGGATTATATCCTATGTAGGAGGGCCAGTCTGAAGGAGATTGGAGACTGTAAAGTAGTGACGGGGAAAGCGTAGTTAAGCAGCATAGAATGGTGGTCTGTAGGATGACGTCGGTGATCAAGAAGAGGAGGAAGAGTGTGAAAGCAGTGCCAAAGATTAAATAGTGGAAGTTAAAAAAGGGTGATTGTGAGGTGGAGTTCAGGGGAGAGTTAAGACAGGCACAGGGAGGCAGTGAAGAGCTGAGTAACTACAGCAGAGCTAGTAAGGGAGACTGCTAGAAAGGTGCTTGGTGTGTCATCTGGACAGAGGAAGGAGGACAAGGAGACCTGGTGGTGGAATGAGGAAGTACAGGGGAGTATACAGAGGAAGAGGCTGGTGAAGAAGAAGTGGAATTGTCAAAGAGATGAGGAAAGTAGACATGAGTATAAGGAGATGAGACGCATGGCAAAGAGAGAAGTGGTGAAGGCTAAGGATAAGGCATATGGAGAGTTGTATGAGAGATTGGACAGTAAAGAGGGAGAAAAGGACCTGTACCGATTAGCTAGACAGAGGGACAGAGCTGGGAAAGATGTGCTGCAGTTAAGGGTGATAAAGGATAGTGAGGGAAATTACTCACAAATGAAGAGAGTGTGTTGAGTAGTTGGAAAGAGTACTTTGAAGGGCTGATGAATGAAGAGAATGAGAGAGAGAAGGTTGGATGATGTGGGGATACTGAATCAGGAAGTGAAACAGATTAGCAAGGAGGAAGTAAGGACAGCTATGAGAGGATGAAGAATGGAAAGGCTGTTGGACCAGATGACATACCAGTGGAAGCATGGAGGTGCTTAGGTGAAATGGCAGTGGAGTTTTTAACCAGATTGTTTAATGAAATTTTGGAAAGTCAGAGGATGCCTGAGGAGTGGAGAAAAAGTGTTTTGGTACTTATCTTTAAGAATAAGGGTGATGTGCAGAGCTGCAGTAACTACAGAGGGATAAAATTGATTAGTCACAGCTTGAAGTTATGGAAAAGAGTAGTGGAAGCTAGGTTAAGAATGGAGGTCATGATTAGTGATCAGCAGTATGGCTTCATGCCAGGAAAGAGCACTACAGATGCAATATTTGCTCTGAGATTGTTGTTGGAGAAATACAGAGAAGGTCAGAAGGAGTTGCATTCTGTCTTTGTGGACTTAGAGAAGGCATATGACAGGGTGCCTAGAGAGGAGTTGTGGTATTGTATGAGGAAGTCGGGAGTGGCAGAGAAGTATGTAAGAGTGGTACATGATATGTACGAGGGTAGTGTGACATTGGTGAGGACTGCGGTGGGAGTGACAGATAAGTTTAAGGTGGAGGTGGGATTACATCAAGGATCAGCTCTGAGCCCTTTCTTATTTGCAGTGGTGATGGGCAGGTTGACAGATGAGATCAGACAGGAGGCCTCGTGGACTATGATGTTTGCAGATGGCATTGTGATATGTAGTGAGAGTAGGGACCAGGCTGAGGAGACCCTGGATAGGTGGAGATATGCTTTAGAGTGGAGAGGAATGAAGGTCAGCGGGGCTAAAACAGAATATATGTGTGTAAATGTGAGGGAGGGTAGAGGAATGGTGAGGATGCAGGGAGTAGAGTTGGTAAAGGTGGATGAGTTTAAGTACTTGGGATCAACAGTTCAGAGTAATGGTGAGTGTGGAAGAGAGGTAAAGAAGAGAGTACAGGCAGGGTGGAATGGGTGGAGAAGAGTGTCAGGAGTGATTTGTGACAGACGGGTACCAGTAAAATTGAAAGGGAAGGTCTACAAGAGGGTAGTGAGACCAGCTATATTATATGGGTTGGAGATGGTGGCATTGACAAAAAGGCAGGAGTCACAGCTGGAAGTGGCAGAGTTAAAGATGTTAAGATTTGCACTGGGTGTGACTAGGATGGACAGGATTAGGAATCAGTATATTAGAGGGTCAGCTCAGGATGGACAGTTTGGAGACAAAGCAAGAGAGGCGAGATTGCATTGATTTGGACATGTGCTGAGGAGGGATGCTGGTTATATTGGGAAAAGGATGCTAAGGATGGAGCTGCCAGGTAAGAGGAAAAGAGGAAGACCTAAGATAAGGTTTATGGATGTGGTGAGAGTGGACATGCAGGTGGTTGGTGTGAAAGAGCAAGATGCAGAGGACAGGAAGAAATGGAAACAGATGATCTGCTGTGGTGACCCCTAATGGGAACAGCCGAAAGAAGATGATGATGATGATGATATGAGGCACATAAGTCATGTAGCTTTACAAGATGAGTCACTTTTGAAAGACCAAAATTGGTCATGTAGTTTTACAAGTTAGTTCATCTGAAGGAAGAAAGATTAATAAAGAAAAGACAGGTAGTGAGATAGCCCTATGTGGGATGAGCACTATTTGGGCTAACATATGTGAGATGAGTGGGAAAAAATAGGAAGAATATTAGTTGGGAGCAATACAGGGGCATAGCCAATTATCATTTAAATAGTCTTTCAGGGTACTTTTAAATGTGGACAGGCTGGGGTTTTTTATCTGTTGAGGAAGGGTATCCCAATACTTGGCTATTTTATGGGAGTAGAGGGAGTCTCCATGGCAGCTGTGAGACTGAGTTACTTTTAGTATTACTAAGTCCAAGAACTATCACTCCTCACAGGACTAACGCTACCTGTGCCAAACTCAGTCCAAGCACATAAACTAACATAAAAGGCACAGTAGCAATGCAGGCAGTAAACACAGCACTAACCAAAATGCAGGAAACAAAGCTGAAAGAACCGCTGCTTCATGAACTTTAAAATTCGGATTTATTGTGATACAAACAGGAGACGTGGTAAGCGCTTTCACCTGGATAGGCTTCTTCAGACCAAAAGAACCCCCCCCTCTTGTGCACCCTTATATGACAATAAAGGCACAAAAACAGGTAAACCATTAAAGGCACAGTGCAACTATCATAGTATGCAACATAAATAAAGTGCTTACACTAAAATACATTAACCATAGTAAAATAAAAACACCTATACCACTCATAAAACATGAATAGAAACGCATAAAAACCAAACAACTGCATAAATTCATACTGATTGGACAACACTAACAATAAATCCTCTCATAAAATACTCTTATAAAAAATACTCTCTTAATATATATAAAAAGCACAGTCATACATATCACTTCAATCTCCTGGACTTCAGGAAAGGTCTCAATGGTACTTTCTCATTCAGTCCAGGAAAAACATCTGCTCTAGGTCTAACAATCCATTTAGATTCATTACTCTCAGTTCTCCTCCTCACACCACCCCCCCCTAAAAGTAGTGTGTGTAAGATCTAGTACTTTAAAATGAAAAGGATGTGTGGAATCATTAGACAAGACATGTTTGGGCAGAGCATTGACAGTGGAATGAATCCTGATCTGGTAGAGATGTTCCCTTATCCTGTCCCTCAGCCTCCTGTCTGTCTTCCTACATAAAACGCAGCACAGGCTCCACAGGAGGCCAAATAAACAACATGTGTAGATTCACAGTTTGAATGAACTCTAACGTCATGGTTAGTGCCATAGACAGGGTGATAGAAATGGACCTCAGTGTCTATGGAAGCTAACAAATCCACTGCATCACTATCTAATCCAGATTGGTCCTTCAAGTAATCAGACACCAACTGCACCCCATCTCTGTTTGATATCACAGTGAATAGGGACTGAACATCCATCGTGACTAAATAATATGGGAGATCAATAGGGACAGATCTCACAAATTCATACAAATCCAACAGGAATTGTTTTGTGTCCCTTAGAATATAAACATTTGCGTCAACCACTGGGCGCAAGAACCTCTCCACATATAACGAAAATGGTTCTGTGATCCACCCCCTGCCTGCAACAATGGGCCTCATGGGTGGACACACACTGTCCTTGTGGATCTTAGGAAGACCCTGTATCACTGGCAGGAGGGGATCACTAACAAACAAATATTCATACAACTCATTCGTAATAACATTAGTCTTAATCAAATCATCCAAAACCAGCTGTATTCTTTAGACATGTATATCCACCATCTTACGTTCCACCAAACTGTAAAACCTTTGGTCTGATAACATAGACCTCATTGCCTCATCATAGAATTCAGAATCCATAACTACCAGGGCACCGCCCCTTGTCGGCAGGTCTAATGACAAGGGAGGGATCACTCCTCAGTTGTTGAAGGGCTCTCCTCTTTGCATAAGTTAAATTGCCCTTTTATTTACTGGACTTACCCACTCTCTTTTCCATGTCATACAAATCATTCTCAACTAGTTTAGTGAAAGCAGCTACTAGTGGTGGTACCATTGGCATGTACACACTAGGCTTCTTAAACGATTTCCCATCTAACACCTGCACTGTATCCTTAAATTCCAATCTAAGGCATAGATTCCTAATAAATAACTTAAACTGTACTAAGGTATCAACATAATTGCTGTCACAGCTAGGTATAAAAGTAATTCCCTTGGCATTTCTATTCATGTTTTATGAGTGGTATAGGCATTTTCATTTTACTATGGTTAATGTATTTTAGAGTAAGCACTTTATTTATGTTGTGTACTATGATAGTTGCACTGTGCCTTTAATGGTTTACCTGTTTTTGCGTCTTTTTTGCCATATAAGGGTGTACAAGACGGGGGTTTTTTTGGTCTGAAGAAGCCTATCCAGGTGAAAGCGCTTACCACGTCTCCTGTTGTATCACAATAAATCCAAATTTTAAAGTTCATAAAGCAGCGGTTCTTTCAGCTTTGTTTCCTGCATTTTGGTTAGTGCTGTGTTTACTGCCTGCATCGCTCCTGTACCTTTTATGTTAGTTTATGTACTTTTAGTATTAGTTTGTTGGATGACCTGAGGAGTCTACAGTTTGTGTTTGGCTGGACTAGGTTTGATAGAGCTGGGCAGTCAGTAGGGTTGAATATGATTTTATAGGTAAGTGAAAGTTGTTTTAGTAATAATAGGTTGGGAAGTTCTCGCCATTTGTGCTGTCGGAGAGCAGTGCAGTGGTGTGTTCTGTGGGGTTGGTTGGTGACAGACTCGGCTATTCTGCTATAGCAAGAGTCTAGTTTATTTAGATCAGTTTTTGATAGGTTAATAAAGACCTAAAGCATAAAGCAAATGAGACCAAACACAGTTTTGTAGTAGTAAATTGAAGGTGTCAGGGGAGAAATATTTTTTCTACTTGTATTTGTACGAGATGCTGGTTTGGATATTTGTTTTCTTCCTAACTAGAAATGTAGGGGCATGGTCACTTAGCATGACTGGTAGACAGCCTGCCTGGTACCCATGGTTTGGTTTGTTGGTTAAAATCCAGTCTAGAAGTGATTTTTTATTGGAGTGCTTGTTGATGCGGGTGGGGTAGTTATTAATTTGGGTGAAGTTGTATAAGTTTATAAATGAGGTAGGGGAGTCGGAGAACCAGCCTAGGTTGAAATCACCTAGAATTATGGTTTCTTGGGATAGAGGAAAAGATGACCAGGATAGGAGGGATTTTATGTTGTGCAGGTTGTAGCCTGGTGGTAGGTAGATGGCTATGATGTTAATGGATTTGTGAGGATTAATTTGGAGGTGAGTGATAAGGAGTTCAGCATAAGAGATGTCTTGTGGGGAACAGTTTAGTTTTTTTAGATTAAGTAATTCGTTAAACATAATTCCTATACCCCTACCATGTTTGTTTATCCTGTCTTGTCTTATAATATTGTAACCATTTGTAGTAATTTTAGAGTCTTTGATGTGGGGCTTTAACCAGGTTTCAGTTATGACTCCAATGTCTGGGGAGTAGGAGGCAAGAGTGGAATGGAATTCAGGTAATTTGTTTGCAAGGCGATGTTTGTGAGATTATGGGTGGATGTGGTGGAACAGGAGCTTGGGGGTAATGGGTAGGTTACATGGGAGGTACAGATGGGCCCAGGATTGGGATGGCTATCTGAATGGATGGATATCTGATTAGAGTTTTATCTTTATTAGAGAGTATAAAATTAGTTCATTAGTTTCAATTATTCTTTGACGTTTTATAAATGTTGAATAGTCTGTTTCAATAAGGGACTCTGCTAGCCTGATTTTATGTGGTCAGCTGGTATTTTGCAATAATGGTCATCTATAACAAAGACATGATGTGGCACTTTTGCTCTGTAGTTCACACCTTTATGAAAACAACTGTGAAACGTGCTTATTTTGGCAATGCAGTACATTTTTCATTCATGTGTGGTATGCCTTATTTTATGTAGGTGATACACTAGTTACAATATATAAAGTCAGACTTTTTTAACAGAAGACAAGTCACAAATGCATACATTGATCCACAAATTACAAATCTGCTGTGGTTCATACAATGTGGAAAATATTATGAAATACATAAATACCAGTAAAGATGAAGTATCTCAAAAATATTGCCATTGTTCTGTGCACAGTTATATGTAAACTTATCTGTAATATCTGCTTATAAAGTATAGTCATTATAAGAAATAGTATAATATGAAAAGTGCAATTACTTCGTAGAAATAAGGCATCAGAATGCAGCTATAGGACGTGGGTCAACATTTCTCCTATTTTCTCTGTAAACCCTGATGTCAAGCACAGTAAAGGAGTTTTGCAGAAATTAGCTAATGGGATGTGTTCCAGTACTGGTCTGGCATCCAATGTATTCTACAAAGTCTAGATTTTGAAAAACAGTGGTATTGTCAATCCAGGGGTCTATATCAGAACACCAAAAGTTCACATTTTCGAATGTTCTTACATCGACCCCTAATCAGCGAACGCTGACAACATCGAACATTCAGAACAGCAAATTTTTTCCTAATGAAACAAATCGCTGTTCCAAAACACATACACACAACACAAGCACACCAAACAAACAACAATCCACAGACATACACCCAATATCTTACAGCTAACCCTACACTAAACTGTACAAACACCACTAACTATCCACTTACCTTAACCCAAACCCTAACCCTAAGGTCCGTCACTATTGCACACTCACCTCACCCGCACCCTAACCCTAACTCACCTAACCCGCCTTAACCCTCACTTCCACACAATCGCACACATACCTTCCTCGCGCCCTAACCCTAACTCACCTAACCCACGCCCAGTCGCACACTTACCTGAACCCGACCCGTAACTTTCCACCACAGCGCTGAAAATAGCGAAATGACAGAAACGGACAACCGAATTCTTTCCCTAGGAAAAAATTTGGTTATCTGTCATTTCGCTATTTTTCAGTGTTCGCTGAATAGGGGTCAATGTAAGAACATTCGAAAGTATGAACTTTCGGTGTTCTGATATAGACCCGTCAATCCAGTTATGACTATAACATTAGCAGAAAGGTCTGCATTGCAGCCAAAAGTGACTTCTGAAGTTGTGAGCACTTTGTAAGTGACTATCTCTTAGATATTGCTGCCAATTTACTGTATACTTTCTCGGTCTGTTCCATTAATAGTGGACAGTCATTCTTATTTTTTAATCACTGGGAGTATTTTTGGTAGTGGTCACACAGGCATATCTTACTGAATTTGTAGTTGATAAGCCATGATTCCTGAAAGCAAATTCCAATGAAAATTGAAGCAGGGAAGCACCATAAACTAAATGAAGATTGCAGGGGTAGAACTACCAATGAGCCCAACAATAGCTAGAGGAAATCATGCATTTAAAAATATTGCAGCTACAGAATGCAGTTCAAATCTGTCATAGCCTCTTACAATATGTACAACATGATTACAGTCAAGTTACCATACAGCTAAATATTCACTGCATCAAGCACGTCCCCATGGTAGAAAGAAAGGTAATATGCATAATCTTTGGAGCTGCAATAAAAAGAGTGGTCAGCATAGCCATCATAATGGACAGATGCATAAGAAAAAACATGCAGCAATACACCCATATAATAGGCATTATACAACAACCTCCCCCATTATTATTCCAAAACGTGCACGCTGATTGGTCACCGTGCACGTTGTAAATCAGACTTATACTAATGGAAATTCTCGTTTAACATAGCGAAACAGCTTTAAAAAAAGCAACGGAGAAAGAAAAATCTCCGTTGCTTTTTTTAAAGCTATCTCGCTATGTTAAACTCTTTATGTTAAACTATTTTAACGTAGCGAGACAAGTTTTTAAAAGCAACGGAGATCTTCCTTTCTCCGTTGCTTCCACACACACAGTTCTGATGTACATACGCATGAGCAGTACATCAGAACTGCCTCAGAATACTGGACAGCTGCAGAAGGGCAGCAAGGAGGCATTAAACAATGCCATTATTTAAGAAAAGTAAGTATTTTTTTTTCTTAAATAATGTCATTGTATAATAGCAATAACCCACTTCTGGGTGTGGGTAATGCTGGATTTACCCACTGTTGTCTTTGTTTGGCCACTCGGGCTTCACCCTCGTGACCAAACCACACCAACCGTGGGTAAATCCAGCATTACCCACACCCTGGTGTGGGTTATTGCTTAAATATCCAATACCTCATAATACAAACCACACAAAAACACAGCAGTAAAATCCAAGGCTTTTGTGATCATCCACACAGCAGAGCTAGTATACTCCAAGAGTTACATAATTTCAGGAATGGATCATGTTTTATCATGCCAGCAGCAGCTAAGCAAAGCTGTGAGAAAAAGGTAAGCAGGTACTATTTCACTATGATTGATCATTACCTGATCGTTAAAAAGGAATTACTTAATGAATAAAACACATGTGCAAAGACCAAGTCAAGCATTTTTGCTGGGGGCGGGGGGTAGGCAAGCCATCCAGTTCCCTCCATATATGGGGCAAGTCATGCTCCCCCAGAACTAATACATACTAACTCCACAGTCACTCAGCAATAAGGAGAGGAGAAATTTCTACGCAAAATGCACAGTTGTGTTAGCTAAACATCAATCCCATTTTGTCTAACAGTTTATCCTTCAGTGTGTGATAATAGTTGATGTTGACCAGTTATGTTCATGCAGTTAGAACAAAGTCAGCTGGTCTTTCATCATATAAAGGGAAACCAGCAGATACAAGCCAGAGTAAGGCAAAGTATGTGCTACAAAAAAAGTGAGAAACCTCAATCACAATATAGTGTAAGACAAGTCAAGCTAAAAATTGGACAACAAACTAAAATGGAAGCAGTAGTAAAGATAAAATATATATTTCTAACAATGAATATGGGCGTTTTCATATTTTCAACCAAAGTGACTAATAACTAGCTGTATTGGTTTCAAAGACAGGTATAGTCAGAAAAGAACATGCTGGTACTATACATGTTAAGCAATGGACATCTGCAGTAATTACAACAGGGGAATATAGACACACACAGTTTAGCACCTCATGGCACATACCTATGGCTCTGACTCTGCATTTTTTCTAATATATAAGTGCAATATGTGGTAGATGATGGAGCTGCCATTGGAAATGCTGTTCTGTCTAACCAGCAAGACAATAAAAACAGCAACGAAGTAACAAGGCTCAACAGGCGGGACCTTAGAAACTTCAGGTTTATTACTAAAGGGATATATAGGATGTTAAAACTACTGCAGGTATGAACATTCACTGAGTTAGAGTGTGCTCTGCTGGCAATGCCTATACAGGACAGAATATTCATAATAGAGTTCAATGAGGATGGTGACAGATAAAGCTAACATCTGACTTGTAGAAAATACCCATTGTCATCTGTAGAATTCGGCTACGATAACTGACACAGGCAAAACATAAATGTGTCTGCTGATGTAGTTAGGTGCTTACCTGTATTCCGCAATGTTATTCATTTGTATATTTATAACACTTGACAAATTACAGTCTGGCTGTGTCTTAAATTATGAGCAATGTGGGATACCATTGTCTCATTTTTTGTGCATCCTTATTAAATTAATTTCAGTTATTTAATGTATCCTACTGTTGTTATTGTATTGCAAGCTTTTGTATTCTACATATTTGCTTCTGCTTTGTAACTGTACAGTTACTTAAAAATCATTTTGACTATTTGCTTACCCATGAATAAAAATAAATACATAAATAACACATTTTTGTCATAACCATTATACAAAAATGTTTATCTTGATTTCAGAACTGTACATCTGTTTTAAGATTTTTATTTAAGTACAACAGATAAAGTAACATCTACTTTGATTCTTTTTGTCCCAAGTCATGGTACAAAAGGGGCTCAGCAAGACTTTACTTTGTGGAGCTTTTCTAAAAACAAGCAAACACATAAATACACAGACCACAGTGCCATGTTGTTCCTCACTGGGGATAAAAGTGTTGCTTCATTAGTATTTGTTAAATAATAACTAAATATTTTTTATCTGTAATCCTTATATATATATATATATATATATATATATATATATATATATATATATATATATATATATCAGAATCAATTTCAAATATATGTCTGCAGTCCATGGTTCTTTCACTTTCATTCCAATCTTATACTAGAGGGATGCACAGAAGACGACCATCTTATTTTTTGGAGGAGTAGGAAAGCAGGCTCTTTTCCCAGATATGATTTATATATCACTGCAAGCATTTGCCTTCTCATTTTATTGGGAAATACATTTTGCAGTTTTGAACATTAACCTTTGGATACAATGTATTTCTTCACTGAGAGAAAAAAAATAAAACTTAATTTTTCCTTACTTATGATTACTGATAGGATATCACTGAATCAGAAGATTGGAAGAAATCTGTAAAATGCACTTTAGACCATGCTGAACCCTTATGAATTTTTTGGGCTTACCAGCCCCCAGACCACTGGCTACATTTAGTACTTCCTCTGCAGTTATTGCAGTGCAGTATTTACTAGTTAAGGTTTGTTAAAATACTGGATAAAAAGGCTAAAGAGTAAGACAGTGTGTGAAGAATGAGAAAAATGTAATCTGTTTGGATAGTGTGAAGCCAGGACGATGGGGAAATGGGGGCACTTGTAGGTGCAAGCATAAGTGTGCAATGTAGGTGCCATGGAATTCTTTTTCTAGGGTTCAGTTTTACCTAAGAATGAATAAATGAATAAAGTAGCTAGAATGAATAGGTACCATGGCAGTCCTTTAAGTAAAACCACAACTGTTGTTTGATCACAGGAAAATGGTCATTGATCTGTTATAATATCTCCCCACCCCATTCTAGTTAGCACCCCTAAACCAGTTGCTTCCTACAGTCTTCTTTGCTTTGAAGTCACTAGCTGATACTGGCAAATACAATATTATACACATGAACTTAACCAAGTTATTGGTGGGTGAATATGGCAAAGTGAATATATTGTTAACCAAGAAAAAACATGTCATTGTGCAGATATGGGAGGGAGGGTCAGAGGCCAAAGACAACAATAACAGTGTGAGATTTTAAGAGTTTAATATTGCTGAGCCATAAAAGAGAGGCAAAGATGATTTGAGAATGGGTCAGACCAGGCATGGTATATTTTTTCAGGGCTATGTCTAAGACTTTTTAGAAAATGGAAGAGGAATAGGTCAGTCTGGCTGCGTAGGACTGGGCTGGTAGCAATTTGGGAAAAGGAGAACTATACAAATTGTGGAAGAGAAGAACTGAAGATAGGGCTGAAGCACAGTAATATGAGTCAAACAAAGTGTGGCAAAGGAGGTAAGGCAGGAAGATCACAATTTTAAAGACAGTTGGCAGAAAGGTTCATGAATAGGAAAAATGGATCTTTGTTATATGTCAGAAAGGAGGATGGGAGTGACTGGCCTGGCCAGGCTGACTAAGCATGGGAGGGACACCAGAGAAGTCAGAGAAAATGCAGATATCATGAAAGAATGCTTTACCTCTGCCTTCATAAAGGTAGTGGACAGAAGCATGCCGTGCTGCCGAGAGATAATGCAGAGACAGGAGAACTGTGGGTGGACACAAAGCTATACCACTCACCAGTCCACATTTCTGCAGACTGTCTAGATTTTTGCCTCGCACTGTTTGATATTCCTCATCAAATTTGAGTTTTTTTGGCAAATCTTTGAAGATCGAAGTCATTAAATAATGACATACATTTGAGTTTGAAATTTCAGATGCTTCAGAAAATGCATTCTAATGCAAAACATGTTATGCTAGCAACTTTCTAAGTTTATAAGAGCAATATTTAAAAATTGTCCCTGATTTTGGGCCTTTGTCCCCCTGTTAATGTCAGCTTTGTCAGTATTTCTTGTGCTTAGAGGTTGGGAGGACTGCACCAGTACATGAGGAAGTAGAAACGAGGGAAATGAAACATGAGTACCAAATGTCCTGCCTGCCATGGTCCTTCTAAGGGAAAATGAAACATGAGTACCAAATGTCCTGCCTGCCATGGTCCTTCTAAGGGAAAATGAAACATGAGTACCAAATGTCCTGCCTGCCATGGTCCTTCTAAGGGAAAATGAAACATAAGTACCAAATGTCCTGCCTGCCATGGTCCTTCTAACGGAAAATGAAACATGAGTACCAAATGTCCTGCCTGCCATGGTCCTTCTAAGGCAAAATGAAACATGAGTACCAAATGTCCTGCCTGCCATGGTCCTTCTAAGGGAAAATGAAACATGAGTACCAAATGTCCTGCCTGCCATGGTCCTTCTAAGGGAAAATGAAACATGAGTACCAAATGTCCTGCCTGCCATGATCCTTCTAAGGGAAAATGAAACATGAGTACCAAATGTCCTGCCTGCCATGGTCCTTCTAAGGGAAAATGAAACATGAGTACCAAATGTCCTGCCTGCCATGGTCCTCATGAATCTGGCCAGTATGCTTTGGCAACACAACAAGACTAGTGCTGTTGTAGAGAGGAGAGCAGGAATCCAGAGAACAGCAGCCCTGATAGCCAAACAGCAGAGGCAAGGAAAATCATTCAGAAAATCCAGAGGTAATGGCTGGTTGATATCTTAGAAGACAGCTTACAATACAGTAACCATCATGGATTCTTGCAAAAATATATTATTAGCTGAATCTGATTCAACTTCCTAACTAGGTATATGAAGACTTGACAGATGTGTACATATTGATATGGTCCTTTTGTACTTCTCCAAGGGCTTTGACTCACTTCCATACAGTTGGTGCAATGACAACTGTTGCAGTCATAAATATATTCAGATTAGAAACTGGACGGAGCATAGCTGAAAAGTAGGCTACAGAGTGTTATGGTAAGAAGGCTAGTAGTAGGAATAAAGGAAGAGTGGACCAGTTACCAGTGGGGTACCACAAGGATCTGTGCTTGGCCCTCTACTGTTTGAAATCTAATTCTCTAAAATTCAGGCAAAGGTAGATGGCCTGTGACTTACTAAGTCTGCAGATGACTGTAAACTAGCAGCAATCACAGAGTCCCCCACTGATGTTAACATATTACAGAAAGGGCTGACACAGACAAACTATTGGTGCCAAAATCACAGACTAAAACTTAACCCCAAAAAATGCCTCATTAGACCCTTTGGCAAAGAAGTAGCTCCTGCTAATTATGATATAAATAGCACCCCTCTAAGCTCAAACTCAGTGGTGTGAGACTTGTGAACACAGGTTGATAGCAATATAAACTTCAATCACCATGTGTCCTTAGTGGTAAGAAAAGCATTCTACATTGTGCATCTCATAAATAAGGACATTGCATCCAAGACCAGGGAGGTTATAGCTCCACTGTACTTGACCCTTATCAGACTACTAATTGACTACAATGCTCCCTTCTGTATGTACTTCACCAGACACCTGCAGAAACTGGAAAGACCACAGAGGTTTCTAACCAAGAGAATCCAAGGCCTCCAAAGCATGACCTACATGGAAAGACTGAAAGCCCTGACACTGTACTCTATATCCTACAGGCTGCTGAGAGACAACCTGTGCCTGGCCTCCAGAGCAGTCTCGGACCCTGCCCTAATGGAAATGCTGAGCATCCACAAATCAAATGGGACAAGAAGAACTTGCTCCAGGGATGTCAACCTAGCCGGTAACATTAACAGAACATGCTGGAGAGACAGATACATCTCTCAGCAATTGCTGCTCCTTTCAAATAAGCTCCCACTCCATGTGAAGCAGAGCTCCTCAATGACCCTATTTAAGCACAACCTTGACAACTGGATGGGTGACCGAAAATTCACCCCGGGGTGGCACCTATGTCCGTTATGACAGGGGCAGTCAGTGCTGATCACAGAATCACTCTGCTAACAACGACCATCTAACTATGGTCAATAATGGTACTTGGGTTATTAAATGGCTAGGCTTATAAAGGCCCTAGTAACCTCCTATATACCTAAGTGACTAGTAGAGTACTGTAGAGTTCAGCCCTGGGCCCAGTACTTTTCAGTTTGCTTGTTTTAGACATATCTGCAGTAAAAGATGATAAGCTAATGAAGCAATGATAGGGGTAGCAATGGAGAATGTGAGGAAATGTACAAGGAAGAACTTAGTAGAGCTGATCTAGTCATCACACCATGCAACATAACAGCAGTCGAGCCATAACAACACCTGTGGAACTTATGGTCACTGGGAAAGAAACCATTTTGGGGTAATAAACCCAGAAGACTGCATTATACAGAGCAGAGTGAGAAGACATGTCACAAGTGATCAAAATGCTGGAAGTGTGAGGTGAACTCACAGAAAGATATGGACAACAGAAAACAAAGAAGTAATATTTCCACTCTAATACACCCTGCTAAGATTGCACCATGAGCATTGTGTGCAGTTCTACAGGCCTGACAAAAACAGGGAACTCAAGCTTCTGGAAAGAATCTAGCAGAAGGCAACTAGAAGTGGATGTGGGGTGGAGCAGAAAGAGCATGGCCAAACAGTACAGGACCTGGAGTTTAGGAGGAAGAGCATGGCCAAACTGTATAGGACCTGGAGTTTAGGAGGAAGAGCATGGCCAAACGGTATAGGACCTGGAGTTTAGGAGGAAGAGCATGGCCAAACAGTATAGGAACTGGAGAGATCCACAAGGCAAATGGGAATAAGATATTAATGCAGAAAGTCACACTGGAGAGATATGAAGACATCATCCTGAAGATGAAGGACAGGAGAAGGAGATACAAGTACCAGACTGCAGAGATATTCTGCTCCATGGATCTGTCGAAATACTTTTTCACAGTTACAACAAGAATGGCATATATTGCTCCAGTCTAACTTGGATTACATTACTGCCAAACAGCGCCACTCAGTGGTTTGCATATTATGGAAAATTATTATTATTTGATTGCAAATTTACTGGTATGGGATTAAATTAAATGAACACTCCTAAATCTCTTTCAGAGATTGTTAGTAAAATAGACAGCCCTGTCTAGAGTACCTGTCTACTAGAATCTCAGCAAAACAAATATATTAATAAAACACCAACAGATTCTTTACATTTGCTGTTAATTGTTCAGTTGACCACTTCAGTTCTCCATTAGGTATTTGTCCATTTTCTCTGCATAATTGAATGAGATGCATATTTTTCACTTAATACAATAAGTGCAATTTAGCTTTTTATCTCCTTTAAACAATATTCCTTTTCACTTTTGAACTTCTGACTAATATGTTAATGTTTACATTTACTGCAACTGTTTAACTTAGCGTCTGTTAGTGGTGGAATATATACGTTTTACAGTCAACCTATATTATATAAACAAAAAAGTAAGTAAATTCTTTATTCATTTATTCCTAATCTGAACAATAATTATATACAGAAAACTGATTTGGCAAGCTACATACCATGATGTCTCAAATAAACATGTCGTTGTTGATATGTTTTTGTGCTTAAACAAACTGCAAAGTGTTTTAGTTTTTTGCTTTCATAATGAAACATGTTTCCTATTATGGAAAAAAAGAGGTGTTTACTTTCCATCCATTTGTTTTATATCTGATTTTGCAAAAACAAAGCCAAGTTTTCTAGTTCAGAAGGTAAATTAGTGAAATAAATACAGGTATCCTTAAGTCACTCAAAGCATGAAACATTATAATGCAAACAAACTTGGTATTTAAAGATGCAATCAAGATTGTAACTTCATAGTGGCAAACAGTTTTGAACAAGGCTTTAAACAAAATAGTTATTGTTATGCTGTCTAACATGATTTTAAAATGGGAACAAGACACAAGGCCTTAGTTTTGAGAATGGAAATTATTATGACGTAAGAGTTTATATTTACAAGATCTGTCAAATGGTTATATGAAGCCACCTTCTCATGCATTGCTTTATCTGCTTAAATCATTCTGTTACAGATCTATAGATTGAACTGCAGTTTCTCTACTGCTGGCACCAGTGTTTCACCACAAAGCAGTAACTAAAAGCAAAGCTCATAAACTGCTGATGAAACTGCCAGATCATAACAGATCTTGCCTGGGGAGGGTAAATTCATAGTATTTGAAGCTGGCCTCATTCTACTTTATTACTTTCAAAGTCATATCTTCAGTCTATTTCTCTCAATTTGGAAGCAGATCACTGTCATTCTATTCCCCAAAACCTCAACTCATACTATATCCAGAGCCAGATCATGGTCAAATGCAGCCTTAGGCAGGGTATCAGACCAGTTACTTGGCTCCCCCCCCCCAATCTGCCATAAACATTGTTCAAAACTGTCAGTATGCATACTGTTTTCTTTTTTTACAATTGCAATGATTAAAGACGTGGATTTAATTTAAAACATTATAATTTATTTAGCCTTTGTTGGCCAGAATAATCCCATTAGGCTAGTAGCCACTTTCAGGGGAGGCCTGAGGTGGTATTTATTCTACAAGGGGAGATATGGCCAGGGCATCCGGGAACATCTCCTAGACTTTTCAGTAGGTGTCATGGGATCATTTACATACACTTGAGCTACCACTAATGCAGATGGAGCCTCAGTTTAATGTCTCACCCAAAGGATGGCACACTCTTGAGTGAAGCACCTCCCATGCCACACTGCTATGTCAGCAATCCATTTGTCTGGTGTGGAAGTAGAACCCACATCCTTCTGCACCAAAGGCAAGTGTGCTACCTGATGCACCACTTACACTGCTTTCAAATTTTCTAGCAGAATCACTGCTAACCATTTGTTAAACAAAACAAAACAGTTGCACATTGAAAAAAGAATTGGCGAGAGCAGCAGTAAACTTCTCTTCCCTTGAAACTCATATTCTTTGAAATGCTTAAACCAAAATCACCAACTTAAACAGTAAAACAAACTTATAATGACTTCTTAGCATTAAAAACTTTTTATTATACTTGTTTTCTGAAGAAGTCTATCTGACAAACATGCTAGATCTGGCCATGACTTTATCAGGTCATTTTATACAGACCTTAGTCTTACTTTGTCATATAAAAGCTTATAGAAAGATAACTGTACAATCAATAATTGTCAAGTTCTACATAACTTTGAATGTTTTGAATGGAGATCACCGTACAGCATGGAACAGGAAATTTACCATTATCCTCACTTTAATGCGATCTCGGAATTGGTATGTTTATTTAGCAGGAGGTGTAAGGGATGTGGGGAGATTTGCCCCCCTGTAAAAACTTTAAAAAAAAATTTTTTTGTTTTCATTTTTTTTTTTTTTTTTATTTGCAATTTTGAAGTTTCAAAACATTGATCTCATGGTCTCAACCATTTGCAATTCGAAGTTTTGAAACTTCAAACTTGTGAAGTAGATATATATATATATATATATATATATATATATATATATATATATATATATATATATATATATGGGTCTACTTTCACTCATCGAAATTACATTTCAACGAAACATAATCAGGCAAACTCTTTTTCACGAAAGTACATTTTTCCAAAAATGCACTTTCACAAAAGAGAAATAAACCAAAAACAAAACAAAACAAAAAAAAAAACACAACACTAACCACGTTTATGCAGGGGGCAAACCCCCCACCCCCCAGCTACTTTTATATTCTGACTCTGAGATCGCACTACAGTGGGGAAAAGGGAATATTCCCTAATCCCTGCTGCGCTGCGATCTAAACAAAAGCCCCCATTGCTGTTCACTTAGTTGCCTTTTTGTGAAAGTATATTTTCGAAAAAATGCACTTTCGTGAAAAGGAGTTGGCCTTATTACATTTTGTTGAAATGTAATTTCAATGGGTCAATGAAGACCCATAGATATATATATATATATATATATATATATATATATATATATATATATATATATATATCAGTACAGATCTGGACAGACTCACAGGTGAGGTCTTTTAATTGTTTGACAGAAGCCTACTGCACTGCCAGCTATCCCTTCTTCCTTTAATTTTTTCCAGTCTACTGGTTTTCCAGAAAGCTGTGTCCTGTGGTTCATGACGGGTTGATTAGGAGATCTTCTGTTTTAAAGTCGAAAGCATACTCTCCACTGCTACATAAAGGGTGGGGTACCCAAATCCTCTTTCATTTGCTCTTTAACCGTTATAATTTTGAACAATTCCTTACCAGATGTAAAACTTTGCATGAATATCTTGCTTTCTATAACAGAATTAATCATCTGGCCTCATGCAGCTTCAAAGGAAACCTGAATAATAATCTAACTGAAATAATGATATGGTTAACATTCAAGCATCTTGCTATCCGCCCATCTAGAACAAAATGTATGCTTTCTGATACTCAACAGAAGCTCAGGAAGGTCATAGATGAATGCCATGTCTCATACCCTGATGGTTCTAGCACAGAAATGGTTGATGCATTTAAACATCTAAGGATCAATGTGAATTTAGCAGTATTGTTCATACCATACACTGAATCACATAGATCACTATGAGCTTGTTGGTTTCCTGGATAGCAAACTGCAGCCCTTCCAACTAAATCTGAAATGAGGTGTCTGTTTGCTGCTGCCATTTATCAAATCAGTCCACCCTGCCAACACTGGTCAGTAAAGCTTGAACAGATATGGTACATGCAGCCAAAAGGGAACACCACTATGTAACACTGTAAAAAGCAAAGTATCCCATATCAAAGAACAGGCTGATTTGTCACTTTATTGCTTACTGTTCAACGTTCCCTATGCCAGCTCTAGTTTGATATGCAGCTTAATCACTTTGAAATAATGTACTCTTCATACATAATACTGTTTTAACAAGAGACTGTGTAAGTTTTATACACAAAAATGCATCAAAATATTAAGTTATGTATACAGAAATGTAAAGTTATGCATTCTGTAATAATACTTCTGCCGTTCCGGTCTGGATAATGTCTAAAAAGGGTTCAATGACCAACTCACAAACACGGGGTTCTAATCATAGTCACAGGATTTGTACTTGTGTAAGACTTATTGTCAGAAAGTGCAACTCATCCTATATGCAAATATAGTAAGCGCCAGCTAATGGCACTAATTACTGAACAGTGAAAGCCTGCACAGACGTGTCTTGTACATTTTGGACTGTTTGTAAGGTTGTAAAATGGACTAAAAGTGCTATAGTTATATGAGAATGCATCTTTTAGCCTGTAATGTCTTGACTACTTTCAGCTGTGTTTGCAAGTTAGAGATTAGCAAGAGACTACACGAGCCCACATAAACTAATACTTAAGGCAAGCGGTGCCTAGTGCAGCTGTGTAGAATGAATTTTGAAAAAAGGTAAAGGACTTATATGCTGACTGTAGGGATCTCCTTATGTGGGCACCCTGATTTGGTTTTTGCAAGGTGGGAAAGGATGAGGATGAGATAGGACATCTAGAAATGGGGAGAGGATTTCAAGACGTTTGTGATGGTGGAGGTGGGCGAGGAAGGGTACTATATTTTTGCTGGGGAACAGACCCCCTTATTCTTTCACATTTTCTTTATTTAAGAGGGAAATTGGGGAAGGAAGTAGGGAATAGGGTATAGAAGAGAGGATTAGGTAAAGAGGGAGGGTGAAGAAGTATTGCAATAGGTTTTACCTCAGTCCAGAGGAACACAAATATTCCCACTGCCTGACTGCCCTGCAGTGAGGTATGCTGATGACATGGGGAGGAGATCAGGAATTGGCTGAAGATGCCTTTCCACTGCCTACTCAAACACGTCCTCTATCAGGTCCTAAAGTTGATGCTGTGTGTGAGCGTCCATGCTGCACTGTGCCAAGGTGGCTATGAAACCAGTGTTATCATTCAAAGGCTGTGAGGATGTTCTAGGGCAAAGGGAGATGGTGAATATTCCCTGACCTGTCAGGTATATGGTGGGGCTATCCCTGAGATCTGTGAACCTGTGGAAAAGGAAACATAAAGTGGAGAAAAAGAAAACAATGGAAATAACAGATACATTTTGAAAAAGCAAGAGAGAGGTAGAGATATATATATATACATAGAGAGAGAGAGAGAGAGAAAGAGAGACACAATATGGAGACAATAAATGCATTCATAATTTGGTGCTACAGCAATTTTTATTTTATTGACAATGCTTAATAAATATCTAGTAAGCAGAAATGCTAAATGGTCACTGACTAATAATAATGCCAAAATGGTGCTTCTACTATTAACTGTGCTGCAAAGATTGCTTATCGGTATTAAAGTATTTCTGCACTCAGTATCATAGGAGGTTAATAGATTAATGGCCCTGGGGCCTTTACAAATTTGTGGTTTCCCTTCCACTCATCAAGGTACTCTGTTTGATATTTACTTCTACTCTGATTACCTTTTATATGTCAATAACTTTTAAAAATTGACAAGCTACCTTTTTTTAATTTGCTCCAGAATGGGACACAGCATACATAGCTACCTTTTCTATAGTGATTTAATCAAACAAAATATTATTTCATAATCATAAACTTCTTAGGTTAATCTTTTCAGCCTCTGCTGAGACTGCTCCGTATTACACAAAATCTTCCCCTCAACTGCGGGGTGAAGAAGAAAATCAGTGTGTACTTGTTTACCTGTGTACACACATGTAGAATGCATTTTTTGTGTGTGTGTGTGTAACACATATTTTTTTTCTGACAGATACATTCTTTAAGTAAATAGTGCAAATAGACCTTGGTAGCGTAAATGCAAAGTGCTACCAGTAATGACTGGTTTGGTTATTCACTGACATTTTTAATTTCCTTCTGTAAATTCTTCATTTCATCTTCTACAAGAAAATGGTGTGGGCTGTAATGGCTCCTGTGATTTGATACATTGAAAGGCACCAGGCTGTCTGATGAGGGATGAAGTAAGAGTTACCTACTACTTTTTTTTGCATATTTATTTTTATTTGTTTTTCAGAAGTATATTACAGTAGATAACAATACAAACAATCATGAACATTGTCAGATACAAAGTAATATTTGTTTCAACAAGAGTTACCTACTTCTGCATTGTTGTTAATGGCAAATATACATTTTGTTATAGGCTGCCAAATTTAATAAGAAGCTATTGACTTTAGTAGTATAATTTGCAGTATACTTTGCAGAGCTCAGCTGTTTTCCAGACTTATAGCTTCAAAGCTACCTGTAAGGCAACAAATTCTTACTTTGTGCTGAAATCATTTGGGCAGTTCAGCTTGCAAGAACTTGCATGCAGGTCATTCAATTGCTCTGGTCAGCTATCTTGCATGTACATCACTATTCTGGAAATTAATGGCATACTTTTCAAGTACATACATTTTCTGCAACAGTAGCATGGTAAACAATGATCTCTGGACTCTGAACACTGAATTCTTTAAAAACCTCATGCATTTCATAGAATTTCAGTTTCTGTATATATACATATATGTGTATATATATATATATATATATATATATATATATATATATATATATATATATGTGTATGTAAAAATTATACTTCTTACCCTTGCAATTTATATACGAATGCATAGATACACACACAGGTAAGAAATGTATATATATATATATATATATATATATGGTTCTACCTGACATAGCCGAAACCACACAACACCGACAACCACATCACCGACACCACATATTCGACAGTCCATAAACACGAAACCACACATAACCGACAACGAAATAACCGGCGTACGACAAACACGAAACCCCATACACTGCACACACCACAATAACAATTATTAAAACAAAACACATCCCATTCCACAAACCACACACAACACAAGCACACCAAAATCCTTACAAGCCCACACTAAAACTTACCCCCTAAACCCTGTCCGTCACTATCGCGCACACTTACCTACCCCCCTCCCTAACCTAACTCCCCCCTACTCGCCCCCCTCCTACTAACTCCCTCACCCCCCCCCCTAACTCCACCTAACTCACCTAACCCCCCTACTATAAACTAACTACCACCCTCATTACCCTACCCAACTCCACTCCTAACTCACTTAACCCACCCCTATCCCCACAGACCACACAATCTCCACACTACCTGCTCGCTTCCCCCGTCCCCCTCATACTCACACAGCCTTTGTTGTCATCCGTCGTGTCGGTCTTCTGCAGTGTCGATGTTCTGCCACTTTCGGGGTAGCCGGTCTTCTTCACTTCGATCTTCTGGAGCTCGTTTCGATGTCGGTCTTCTGTCAGGTAGAACCATATATATATATATATATATATATATATATACTGCGGTGGTGGTGCTGCGATAGCGTTGTCGCCTAACAGTAAGATGCTGTCCAGTTCGATTGTCAGCTAGAGCGTCTTCTGTGTGGAGACATGCGTGAATGGGCGTACCTTTGTTGAAGGTTGTGTGTCAGGGCTGGCAACTCGGCACGTAAAAATCTACTGCCAATCATTAGTGGTTCGGAGTTCTGCTGTGGCGACCCCTAACCGGGAAAAGCCGAAAGACACACACACATATATATATATATATATATATATATATATATATATATAAAATATGTCATCTTTGCTCTTTTCACTTTTGCTAATTTAATCTCCTTGTAAATGTCAAATCACTCTGATTTCTTCCTTGGCTGAGACTGAAATTGGTCTGCTGTGGTGGTAATTTAGAAACCAGGTTACTATTTAATCTAAATTGAAAATAGCAGTCATTTCAAGAAGAGAGGTTTTAAAGGACTTAATGAAGATGACGAACAGGAAGGGAATAAGTACTGGTCCTTGTGACATGCCTTTATCCATCTACTAATAATGACAGAAAGAATTACTCATTATAGTGATAAAAGAAAAGCTCGCTGTACAGTTTTAGAAACATAGGAGTCATGGGGGGGAGGGGAAATCCCTCATAATGTTGATATTCCGAGAATAACTTATGGCAGCCAGCAGAAGTAAAAGTTTTGCATACATCTATAAAGCTCTTCCCTGGTGAGTGATTTTGCCAGTATCTGTATTAAATAAGTTATTAGTAAGAGCTGAGGTGGCAATTAAGGTATTATGGCCTTTTTCTGCCATATTGGTTTCTACTAAGGAGGCTGTAGCAATTGAGGTAGATTGATAATGGTGATGCTGTCATTTCTAGGACTATGGATAATGATCATAGCTCTCAACTGTCTATATTTTCACAGAATTTTTGACTCATATTTTTGGTCCATTTCTCATAAAATTATAGTTTTTGGGCAAATCATTGAGGACTGAAGTCAGAAAATAACGGCAGACATTTCATTTTTAGACTTTGTATCCTTCAGAAAATACATGCTAAAGCAAACCTGTTATTCTATTAATTTTCTAAGCTTGTAAGAGCAATATTAAAGTGTCCCTATTTTTGAGCCTTTGTCCCCTATTATTTGTGGCTTTATCCCGATTTCTTGTTCTAAGAGGTTGAGATGTATGATAATGACGATTGCAGAGAAATGCATCTCTAGGAGCTTTACTGATTTGTAGGGCTTTGTTTGGGCACGGTGACAACCGAGTAAGTTTTAAAAAGATTTCTAAGGAAATAAATATTGTTATTTAAGGACAGAGTGATAATAAAATGACAAAATAGAAAAATAAATATGTTGCATGTCTTTAGGAATTTTGATTTTAAACAATCTGATCCAGCTAGGTTACAGTTTGAAGGCTTCTTCAGTCAGCAACATGTGTCCTGCGTGATGACAAGGTGGAAGGAGGACAGGATATAGTGCGTTAGGCATTTAGTAGGACATCACTAGAGGAGTGTATCTATGGATTTGTTGCATGCTGTTTTTTTTTAAGTCAGTAGCAAATAGCTGTACAATACAATGGGGGAGGGGGAATGATCTGGCTGTTATGTTGGGTTTCTAATGAAATTCTAAAGAGTACAACTCTGACTCTCAGAAAAGTGAGACTGACACTAAGAATTCATAAATACATAATAAATGTGACATTGCAGTACCTTGGAGTATTCTTATTTTGAATTACAGAAATCTCAGAATTACTATATTAGTTAGTAGTAGGGAGTTGGAGCCAAAGCTCACACTTTTTTGTGCTTTTAGCCTTCCCACCTACCAGCTGTCAGTCTTGCTTTAATCAGCATTGGCCCCATTTATTTTCTATCAGTAACAGAGTGGTTGCTGATTCGGGACATAGCCAACTGGAGAAAGCGGTCATCCCTGTAGGTATAAAGGCTGTTGAATCCTGATCATCTATAGACTTTCAGCCTTTCCTGTAGTCATCTGCCCACCAAATGGCTCAACACTCTGTCATGACTGGACATCCCAAAGAAAAACCTAAATGCCTACAGGAGAGCATCAGTATCACCACCAGCATTGCTCTACAGCCTTAGAACCTATCTAGTGGCTTATGCCTTCCCTTCTACTGCCATTTCTTGGCCCAGCTTCACAGAGGAAACTAGTATACATACAGACAGGCTTTCAGTCATTTTCCTTACTTCCACCCTTGGTGGCTGGTGTGAGCGCTTGGATCACCACAAGAGCCTAGTATGCTTTTGCCTTACCAATGTTATCCATAGGTTTGGTACCTGCAAGCCACTGCTTGCACCAGAAAACACCATCTCCTTCCTTCAGGATAGGCAAGCTGCCATTGGCTACTTACTCCCTCTCTCCCATGCCAATTTACTTTGACATGCAACTTGCTATTCAGACTTGGGCCATTTAGAGTGCAGACTGGGCCTTTATCCCTCTACAACATAGAAGCAAACAGAAGTTTCCATACTTTAGGTTGTACATGGAGGTGAAGCCACACTGCAAAATGCATCATTAGCATTACAGAAAGTTTTGATTCTTAATAGGTTCATAGATGTTTATTAGGCTAATGACCACAAGGGCCTTTTTAAGCCAAGCCATGCATCCCAAATCTCTGACAAGTTCTGACACCCTGGATAAGTGAAAGAATGCACCTGGGAGATGAACCATGTTTTACTTTCCAATTGCACATTACATTTTCCACTGTTGGGACTCAAAATCACACTTTAGAATGGGAGCCTGTAATATTTTATGTCTTTCCAGAAACTTATTGGATTTCCAAGGAGCCAAGGATACTTATTTGCCAATTTTTCATACAGGAAGATTTTGCTTTATTGATGTTTTTTTTAATTCCTTCCTGACAGTGCAAGAATTGATTCAGTCAATGCATGAGTATACTTTAAATGTGTACAATGTTGACTTCAGGTTTTTATCTCCTACCTAATATCCAGGGAAGGGCATGTCACATGATAATATCTTGCATGCCTGATACTACTGGAAAAATGTTTTTTTTTGAAGAGGAAAGAATATATTGAGTAGGTTTTCAAAAGCTGCACTGTGTTTGCCTTGAGATGTTGTGTATGACCAATCAGTATTTGTCAAATCAATGAGCACTGAGATCGCATGGTTTTGTTTAAAGAACCAGTAAGTAACATTTTTTCTTATTGGCCTTGAATTTTAACAAGTAAATAGGATGATATGTTTCACTGATTACTAAATATGAGATGGGCAAGTACTTTAGGTGATAAAAGTGAAAGAGGTGGGCTTTTATAATTTAGTCTATGGACTAGGTCTGGTTGGCAGCTATCAGGTGAGTCAAGAATAGTTTAGCTAGTGTGTTCTTCAATAGACTACTGGAGTTTCATTCCAGTAAATAGTGGAATAATCAGGAACAGTAGAACTGGGACAGTTTATATGTGCAGTCGTTGAGTCCAGGGTGTTACAACAGTAGCTGCAGTGGGCTTGTTTGAGGGCTGTATATTACAATTGTGAATTTGAAGTAGCAACTCATTAGACAAAATCGTATAAGCCAGTCTGATTATGAAGCAGATTTATTAAGGGAACCACAAATCATTGTAGTTGGCAAGTTGTGAATGATGCCTCCCTGCCAACCCTTACTCCTGCCTTAGAACTGTGTGTTTGTGACATGCACTTAAGTTTCATCCATGAGTCTGACATGGTGATATTGTTAGGGTACTTTTCATGTAGCTAGCATTCTAACAAGCTGTCTGCATTGAAATGTCATTCATGTAACCTTTGTAGTACTGAAATCTCAGGATGTAACCTTTGTAGTACTGTAATCTCAGGATGTAACCTTTGTAGTAATGTAATCTCAGGATGTAACCTTTGTAGTACTGTAATCTCAGGATGTAACCTTTGTAGTACTTTAATCTCAGGATGTAACCTTTGTAGTAATGTAATCTCAGGATGTAACCTTTGTAGTACTTTAATCTCAGGATGTAACCTTTGTAGTACTGTAATCTCAGGTTACTTATTCACATAATCATGCTTCTTTATCTGGTAGAAATAGTTTGGCAAAACATATCAACATGCTGTCTCTATGCTGTGGTATCAAGTGCAGTGCACTTCTGAAAGTACCAGACTTTAATGACATTTGATACTACACATGCATCACAAAATATGGTGGTTTACTTAACCATAGTTGAATGCCTTGTAGAATGTTAGGTCTTCTTTCCTTCTCCATACGTAACACACTTGATTTACTTCCAAACCCTCTACAACAGCTTCTTACTGGACATCTTTGTTATCATTTTACTTCTGTAGGAGATGCGATAAAAGATGACAAACTGGAGAACATAATAAATCAGTTACACACACAGATATAACTATATGACTATACATGAGATGAATAAAAGTTTGAAATATAAAACATTGAAGAGTTAGTACATAAAAAGTATGTAAGATATCAGGTGTGCAGAGGGACTTACCCCATCCAAAAATGCATATGCAGATGGTCCTTAGACTAAATGTGTTCAAGATCAGTTCTGATTTAGCAGTTGTTTTTGGATGATTATTCCCTTGATTGTTGATGTGGAACCACAGTGAAGTATTTTTTCACAGGGGGGATTGAGATGCACAGGAAAGATTTCTAGAGAAGATTACAGAATTAAAAAATGGTAGCAAAATTAAAGAATGTATGAAATAAACAAAGGTGTTCTAGTGTCATATGTCATAATCGGTTTACAATTAAAATTTCAAATGCTGTTATGTGAACTTTGATTGTTAAAAGGCAGTTTTCAAAGTCTCATAATGGTGATTCGAAATATGTCGACCACGCAACAATGAATGCTAGTGTGCATTCACTGTTGTGAGATCGACATACTGAGTGGAGATTGCACTACGGCGGGGATCTGGAACGTTGCCCTTTTCTTCACTGTAGTGCAATCTTGGAGTTGTAATATATAAGTACCAGGTGGTATGGATGCAGCCCCCCACATGGGGGGTAGAGGGGGGGCTTGCCCCATGCAAAACATGGGTTGAACACCAGCAGATGTTCAGGTAAGTTAGAAAAATGTGAACAATTCGAATTTTATGTTTTGTTATCTTGATTGGTCAATGTTGTTAATTTTGACAATGTTTTTCGAGTAATTACTTGCAGAAACATTGTCAAAATGTTGATCAAAATGTTGATAGTAATTTATCATAGTCATAGTGTCATTTATGTATTCATGAAGAGAAGAGATTTTGATAAGCAGTCCTAGTCCTTCATAATCCCAGTGCAATAACTTATTTCATGTAGTCTAATTTTGCTGCCATTTCTGATTTCATAATTTTCTCTAGAAACATTTTATACATACCAGTCCCTTACTATATCAAAGTTAAGTGGCACACTCTGTTTCTATAGGGGGATTAACCAGGTAATTGGGCTATTAACATGGCCCATTTTAAGCCATATGCCTGGCCACAAAGGCTGGGCTAAATATGGATTTGCTTTAATTAGACACATCTTGTGTAATCAAGACATGAATATTTGTAGTCAAAACAGCTAACCGTTCATGTAATTACTACCCCAGATAATCAGAATATCTGAGGTGGAGATCTGACCCCATAATCTTGATCTCAACATATGTTTACCTTGAGTTCTGACAAACTAAAAAAAAAAGGCAATAGATATAAAACAAACATGAAGCATCCCTTGTCCTTCTTGTCTGGCTCCTGTATACAAACACAAAGCACAACAGCTGCAAAAAAAAAGAAAAAAAAAAAACTTCTTTCATACTACTCTGCCAGTAACATTAACTTGCAGTCTTTATTCTGCGATATTTTGTACTATAGTGAAAGGTCACATAGTAAACTGTAGTGCGTACACACACACACACACACACACACACACACACACACACACACACACACAAGTTGAAAACACCCTAAAAAATATTACCTCTATAGTGTGCATGCTAGCGTGCAAATATAAAACCATGTTTTTGCAAGGGGGAAAGCCCCTTTGTACCTATTGCATCCCTTACTAAACTTATGTTCTGCTCTGAGATTGTACAATACTGGGGTAGGACATATTCATCAGTTCCGGTATTGTCACAATCTCTCACAATTTTTGACTATCTGATTTGTCAACTAAAGTGTGTCAACAATGCAGACATTGACTTTCAACATAGTTGACCACAGTTGAATAGGGGCAGGAGTAGGGCTAGGGTTGCCACACGAGTAAGATGGTGCATGGGGGACAAAGACCATAACAGTAACCAAAGATAGGGAACAGACAGTAAGGCATTTATTAATTCTAAATTCTTTCAGAATATTCATAATGAGATTAAAACACAGCTACATTTCGTGTGATCGTTCAGGAATGGGAAAAAGGCTGGTATTTCGGTTAGATTTTACTAGTGTAGTTTCATGAAGGGCATAGAGAAATTGTATTTATCTTTTATTTTGTTAACTGTGTTAGTCCCACTAGGCTAGTGGTATCTCAATAGGGGAGACCCAGGGTAGCATTTATACTACTAAGGGAAATATGGGCAGGGCGTTATAGAGCTTTCTCTACTCTTTTCAATTTGTGCAATGGGATCTTTTACATCCACCTGAAATACCACCGACTCAAGGAGATGGGACCTCAGTTTAACATCTCATCTGAAGGATGACAAACTCATTGGAGTGCAGCACTCTCCTTATGCTGCACTACAGTGTCAGCAATCCATCTACCTGGTGTGGGAATAGAACCACAGTCTTCAGCACTGAAGGCGAGGATGCTACCTTTTGCACCTCTGACACTAACAAACTCTAAAGGACACATACAACCCAAGGTTTAAGAAACCCTTGATACTTTTGCCTTTTATTGAGACCACTTTTGAATGTGTAGCAGTGGCCATTATGGGTCCAGTTCTGAAATCAAATAATAGCAACCAGTATATCCTGGTTATTATTGATTATGCAACAAAATTTCCTAAGTCAGTACCTTCGTTAACAGTCAACATGAAGTCCATAGCTACTAGTAATGTTCTTTTCTAAGGTAGGAATTCCCTGAGCAATTCTTACTATCATATCCAGAGTAATGAAATGAGTTTTGGCAGTACTTTAATGTGACAGAGCTAAGGATATCAAATGCGCTAGTTGAATGCTTGACAAAACTTTAAAGTCTATGTTACAAAAGACTATGGAGATAGCTAGGAAAAACTGAGACCAACTGCTGCCATGTCTTCTCTTTGCTATAAGAAAAGTATCCCAAACCTCAAATGGATTCACAGCATTTGAATTGCTGCACAGTAGACATCACCAAGGCTGGCCAGATTTAGCAAATTAACGTTGTTGGAAGAAGTCATCCTGCATAAAAAGTATAATAGGACATTTTTCAGCAGAAACATATCTGTTTCAACGAGCACCCTGGGCTGGTACTATGATGTAGTACCCCACTCCCTCAACTCTTCAGCATGAAAAAATGTTATTGTAATGAGCGGATACATATAAGGGATTGGTGTATTGCAGTTAGATATGCAACTCCCCCCTCAGCTCTTCCACTGAAGAGCAAAACAAGAAAAAAAAAAAAAAAAAAAAAAAAAAAAAAACAGACGTTCCTAATGCTGGCACACAAACCTGATGGCCAGCTGCATGACATGGCCCCTCCTCCCTCCTGCCATTCAGGTCCTGTTTCTGTGCCCTGCCCCCAACTCTCCTTTAATATATTTTATTAAAAAACATATAAGTTCTTCTTCTTCTTTTAAACAGTAGCAAACTGTTTGCTAGAAATACCCACCTACACAGAGCACTAGAGCACTTAAGGTTTAGTTTGAAAAAAATCATGTCTTCTTTTTAAACTGTAGCAAACTACTTGCTATAAACTGTAGCAAAGAGTTGCTACAGTTTATACCCTGCCTGCAAGGAGTGCTACAGTGATCAAGTTTTAGTAAAAAAAGTTTTTTTTTAAAACTGTAATGAGTGTAGTTGCTGCAGTTTAGACCACACATAGGGCGCTACAGCACTCAGGTTTGACCTCAAATGAAATGCAGACTTTTAAAAGCTAGTATTGCATCAAAGCGCTATGGGGATTGGTTGATTGTGCCCCAAACACTTTGCACTCATGGCCATTGCCCCTCTTGCTCTGCCATAGCTATGCTGCTATTTTTCAGATTTGCAAGACAGGTTAAGAACTGTGATGGCTGTAGTGAGAAATCATATCCAGAGAGCACAGAATGTACAACCAAGAACGTGTAATAGAAATGCTCATTTCAGAGAATACAAGAGGAGAAATATGCATGAATTAGAACCTGCCATTGAAATCAAGTTCCTTGCAAGGTAATGAGAACCTTTTGAAGTAATAGAGAAAGTAAGTGAAGTGAATTATAAGATAAGACAAGTGAGAGAAAGGAAACTGGAAGAGATGCATCACATAAAGGATCTGAAACCATGGGGAGAAATGAGGTTTCTGTTGTAAGTATGTGTGCAGGTAAAGTTAGTCCCCACAACATGTCCTGAAATCAAAGTAGTGGAGGCACTATCATTCTCTTAGGAACATTAAGCCAAAGTTAAATAAGTTATACTTAAAAATAGGGACATATTCTCAGAGTTGACTGGTAAAATAAGTTTAGTTCATCATGTCATTAAAGATTGTACCTGTAGAGAAAGAAAATATAATACCAAAGTGAAAACCAGAGTCTCAACGTCAAGCACTAAAGATACTTAAATTTGTAGTTATAGGAAAATCAGTTACACATTAAAAACAGGTTTAGACTGAGTAGAATAGTCCCAGTGCACTGGTACGCAACCCTCATGATCTTTAAAGTTTTACAGAGAAGTCAAGAAGCTAAACAGCATATCTAAATATGATTCATAGCCTTTGCACTGAGTGAATGAAATAAGTGAGAAACTGAGCATGTTTAAGCTTATGTCCACTAAGATATTATCAAAAGCTATTGATATTTTATTCTAGCCTGCAACACAAAAGCAACATTTTCCACAGGCACCTGATGACTTCCATTATTAAGTGTAGTATTTTGGCCTGCGACATTCCACAGGCTGATAGACAAAATTATTTTAACCCACACTAAATGTGCTGCAGCATACCTGAATAACACATATGTTACTATATTCTCCAAAGACTGGGATATCTATTTGTCTAAAATCCAAGCTGTTGTAAAATTTGTGCATCAGGCATGATTGATGGCTAATCAAGCTAAGTGTAAACTAGAAATGACAGATGCCTCTGTGCTATGCTGTAAACAGTATAAAACTGGTCCAGACTAACCATCAAAGCCAAATGAAAGATCTTTTGGTCCTGGATAGCTATTATCAGAAATGTGTTTATTATTTTGTCAGTACTGTATGTCCCCAAAGGATTCCATAGTCAAAGCTCCTACTTTTCAAAAAAATTCCAAGTATATACAGATATTTTGGAGGTAAGCATAGATGCAGTTTTGTCTCAAATTACAGAGTGGAAGGAAAACTCCATTTGTTATATTAGTAAGAAGCTTAGTAACACAAATAAATGCATTCATCTATAGCACAGAGTGTTTACCCATTAACTGAGTGCTCTCATCTTGAAATATGACCTCTTGGGGAAACAGTTTGTCTTGATTACAGATCATGTCCCTAATGGCTATTCTTTCACAAGGATAT